>NC_069499.1:579301476-579530966 GCF_027579735.1 Bombina bombina
CCATCAGTGGCTCAGTGTATGGAGGTAATTGGATTAATGGTAGCGGCAATGGACATCATTCCATTTGCTCACTTTCATCTCAGACCACTGCAGCTGTGCATGCTCGGTCAGTGGAATGGGGATTATGCGGGTTTATCTCCTCAGATAAATCTAGATCAAGAGACCAGAGACTCTCTACTTTGGTGGTTGTCGCCGGATCATCTGTCCCAGGGGACTTGTTTCCGCAGACCTTCATGAGTGATAGTGACAATGGACGCCAGCCTTCTGGGCTGGGGTGCAGTCTGGAATTCCCTGAAGGCTCAGTGTGTTTGGACTCAGGTGGAGTCTCTACTTCCAATCAATATTCTGGAACTGAGAGCAATATTCAATGCACTTCAGGCGTGGCCTCAGTTGGCTTTGAACAAATTCATCAGATTCCAGTCGGACAACATCATGACTGTGGCATATATCAATCATCAAGGGGGATCAAGGAGTTCCTTAGCGATGATAGAAGTATCCAAGATAATCCGATGGGCGGAGGCCCACTATTGTTATCTGTCGGCAATTTACATCCCAGGAGTAGAGAACTGGGAAGCAGATTTCTAAGTCAACAGACCTTTCATCCGGGGGAGTGGGAACGTCACCCAGAGGTGTTTGCCTCACTGATTCTCCGATGGGGCAGACCAGAATTGGGTCTGATGGCATCTCGACAGAATGCCAAGCTTCCAAGATACGGATCCAGGTCGAGGGATCCTCAGGCCGAACTGATAGGTGCCTTGGCAGTTCAGCCTAGCTTATGTGTTTCCACCCTCTCCTCTCCTTCCACGCGTGATTGCTCAAATCAAAAAGGAGAGAGCTTCAGTAATCCTGATAGCGCCTGCATGGCCACGCAGGACTTGGTATGTGGATTTAGTGGACATGTCCTTTCTGCCACCATTGAAACTTCCTTTGAGACAGGACCTTCTCATTCAAGGTCTTTTCCAACATCCAAATCTATTTTCTCTGCAGCTGACTGCGTGGAGATTGAATGCTTGATTTTATCTAAGCGAGAATTCTCTGATTTGGTCAACAATACTTTGATACAGGCTAGAAAGCCTGTCACTAGAAAGATCTATCATAAGATATGGCATAGATATCTTTATTGGTGTGAATCCAAGGGTTACTCGTGGAGTAAAGTTATGATTCCCAAGATTCTGTCTTTTCTCCAAGAAGAATTGGAGAAAGGGTTATCAGCAAGTTCTTTAAAGGGACAAATTTCGGCTTTGTCAATTTTGTTTCACAAGCATTTGGCAGATGTGCCAGATGTTCAGTCTTTTTGTCAGGCTCTATCTAGAATTAAGCCTGTATTTAGACCAATTACTCCTCCCTGGAGTTTAAATTTAGTTCTTCGAGTTCTTCAAGGGGTTCCGTTTGAACCTATGCATGCCATAGATATTAAATTGTTATCTTGGAAAGTTCTGTTTTTGGTTGCTATTTCTTCTGCTCGAAGAGTTTCTGAGCTTTCAGCGTTAGTGTGATTCGCCTTATCTCATATTTCATTCTGATAAGGTAGTTTTACGTACCAAACCTGGGTTTCTTCCTAAGGTTGTTTCCAATAAGAATATTAATCAGGAAATTGTTGTTCCTTCATTGTGTCCTAATCCTTCTTCTAAGAAGGAGCGTCTGTTACATAACCTGGACGTGGTCCGTGCCTTAACGTTCTATTTACAGGCAACTAAGGATTTCCGTCAATCATCTTCATTATTCATTGTTTATTCTGGAAAGCGTAGGGGTCAGAAAGCTACGACTACCTCTCTTTCTTTTTGGCTGAGAAGTGTCATCCGCCTGGCATATGAGACTGCTGGAAAGCAGCCTCCTGAAAGAATTACGGCTCATTCTACTAGGGCTGTGACTTCCACATGGGCCTTTAAAAACGATGCATATGTTGAACAGATTTGTAAGGCTGCGACTTGGTCGTCCCTTCATACTTTTTCCAAATTTTCAAAATTTGATACTTTTGCTTCTTCTGAGGCTGTTTTTGGGAGAAAAGTTCTTCAAGCAGTGGGGCTTTCCGTTTAGGTCTCTGTCTTGTCCCTCCCTTTCATCCGTGTCCTGTAGCTTTGGTATTGTATCCCACAAGTAAGGATGAAATCCGTGGACTCGTCGTATCTTGTAGAAGAAAAGTAAATTTATGCTTACTTGATAAATTGATTTCTTCTACGATACGACGAGACCACGGCCATCCCTGACAATTTAAAACAGATTATAGTTTTTATTATTTACAACTTCAGTCACCTCTGCACCTTTAAGCTTTTCCTTTCTCTTCCTATAACCTTTGGTCAAATGACTGGAGGTGGAGGGGAAGGCACGAGCTATATATACAGCTCTGCTGTGGTGCTCTTTGCCACTTCCTGTTAGCAGGAGGATAAAATCCTACAAGTAAGGATGAAATCCGAGGACTTGTTGTATCGTAGAAGAAATCAATTTATCAGGTAAGCATAAATTTCCTTTTTAAGATTAAGGTTTGGGTTTTTAAAAAGATCTGCATGTCCTTTTAAGGGCAAGGCAAAAGAGCTGAATGCCCTTTTAAGGGCAATGCCCATACAAATGCCCCTTTAGGGGCAATGGTAGCTTAGTTTTTTTTTAGAGTTAGGTTTTTTTATTTTGGGGGGTTGGTTGGGTGGTGGGTTTTACTGTTGGGGGACTTTGTATTTTTTTACAGGTAAAAGAGCTGATTTCTTTAGGGCAATGCCCTACAAAAGGTCCTTTTAAGTAGTTTATTGTTGGTAGTTTATTGTAGGCTAGGGGGGTGTTTTTATTTTGGGGGGCTTTTTATTTTTATAGGGCTATTAGATTAGGTGTAATTAATTTTATTTTTGATTATTTTGTTTATTTTTTGTAATCTTACGGCTAGATTTAGAGTTTTGTCGGTAACGACCCGCGTAGCTAAAGCTGGCTTTTTTTCCCCCGCAACTTTTAAATACCGCTGGTATTTAGAGTTCACAGAAGTGCTGTGTTAGGCTCCATGTAGAGCATATTTACCGCCACTTCAACTCTCAATACCAGTGGTGCTTACGGATGCGGACAGCTTCAAAAATGTGCTCGTGCACGATTCCCCCATAGGAAACAATGGGGCTGTTTAAGCTGAAAAAAAACCTAACACCTGCAAAGAAGCAGCGTTCAGCTCCTAACGCAGCCCCATTGTTTCCTATGGGGAAATACTTCCTAAGTCTGCACCTAACACTCTAACAGGTACCCCGAGTCTAAACACCCCTAACCTTACACTTATTAACCCCTAATCTGCCGCCCCCGCTATCGCTGACCCCTGCATATTTTTTTTAACCCCTAATCTGCCGCTTCGTACACCGTCGCAACCTACGTTATCCCTATGTACCCCTAATCTGCTGTCCCTAACACCGCCGAACCCCTGTATTATATTTATTAACCCCTAATCTGCCGCCCCCAACATCGCCTCTACCTACCTACAATTACTAACCCCTAATCTGCCGACCGGACCTCACCGCTACTATAATAAATGTATTAACCCATAATTCGCCTCACTCCCGCCTCAATAACCCTATAATAAATATTATTAACCCCTAATCTGCCCTCCCTAACATTGCCGACAACTAACTTCAAGTATTAACCCCTAATCTGCCGACCGGACCTCACCGCTACTTTAATAAATGTATTAACCCCTAAAGCTAAGTCTAACCTTAACACTAACACCCCCTAAATTAAATATAATTTAAATCTAACGAAATAAATTAACTCTTATTAAATAAATTATTCCTATTTAAAGCTGAATACTTACCTGTAAAATAAACCCTAATATAGCTACAATATAAATTATTATATTGTAGCTATTTTAGGATTTATTTTTATTTTACAGGCAAATTTCAATTTATTTTAACTAGGTACAATAGCTTTTAAATAGTTATTAACTATTTAATAGCTACCTAGCTAAAATAAAGAGAAATTAACCTGTAAAATAAAAACTAACCTAAGTTACAATTACACCTAACACTACACTATACTTTAATAAATTATTCCTATTTAAAACTAAATACTTACCTGTAAAATAAACCCTAAGATAGCTACAATGTAATTAATAATTACATTGTAGCTATTTTAGGATTTATATTTATTTTACAGGTAACTTTGTATTTATTTTAGCTAGTTAGAATAGTTATTAAATAGTTATTAACTATTTAATAACTACCTAGCTAAAAGAAATACAAAATTACCTGTAAAATAAATCCTAACCTAAGCTACAATTAAACCTAACACTACACTATCATTAAATTAATTAAATAAATTAACTACAAATAACTACAATTAAATACAATTACATAAACTAACTAAAGTACAAAAAATAAAAAAAGCTAAGTTACAAAAAATAAAAAAAATAAGTTACAAACATTTAAAAAATATTACAACAATTTTAAACTAATTACACCTAATCTAAGCCCCCTAATAAAATAACAAAGCTCCCAAAATAAAAAAATGCCCTACCCTATTCTAAATTTAAAAAGTTCAAAGCTCTTTTACCTTACCAACCCTTAAAAGGGCCTTTTGCGGGTCATGCCCCAAAGAAAACTGCTCTTTTGCCTGTAAAAGAAAAATACAACCCCCAACATTAAAACCCACCACCCACATACCCCTAATCTAACCCAAACCCCCCTTAAATAAACCTAACACTACCCCCCTGAAGATCATCCTACCTTGAGTTGTCTTCAGCCAGCTGACCCACCGATGGAACCGAAGAGGAGATCCGGAGCGGCAGAAGTGATCCTCCAAGGGGCGCTGAAGAAGTCTTCCATCCGATGAAGTGATCCTCCAGGCGACGCTGAAGAAGTCTTCCATCCAGGCAATGTCATCTTCCAAGCGGCGCTGAAGAAGTCTTCCAACCGGGCAATGTCATCTTCCAAGCGGGGTCTTCAATCTTCTTCTTCAGGATCCATCTTCATTCCGCCAACACGGAACATCCTTCTTCCCCGATGGACTACCGACGAATGAAGGCTCCTTTAAGGGACGTCATCCAAGATGGCATCCCTCGAATTCCGATTGGCTGATAGAATCCTATCAGCCAATCAGAATTAAGGTAGGAAAAATCTGATTGGCTGATGGAATCAGCCATTCAGATTCAAGTTCAATCTGATTGGCTAATCCAATCAGCCAATCGGATTGAGCTTGCATTCTATTGGCTGATCGGAACAGCCAATAGAATGCGAGCTCAATCTGATTGGATCAGCCAATCGGATTGAACTTGAATCTGATTGGCTGATTCAATCAGCCAATCAGATTTTTCCTACCTTAATTCCGATTGGCTGATAGAATCCTATCAGCCAATCGGAATTCGAGGGACGCCATCTTGGATGACGTCCCTTAAAGGAGCCTTCATTCGTTGGTAGTCCGTCGGGGAAGAAGGTTGTTCCGCGTCAGCGGAATGAAGATGGATCCTGAAAAAGAAGATTGAAGACCCCGCTTGGAAGATGACATCGCCCGGATGGAAGACTTCTTCAGCGCCACTTGGAGGATCACTTCATCGGATGGAAGACTTCTTCAGCGCCCCTTGGAGGATCACTTCTGCCGCTCCGGATCTCCTCTTCGGTTCCATTGGTGGGTTGGCTGGTGAAGACAACTCAAGGTAGGATGATCTTCAGGGGGGTAGTGTTAGGTTTATTTAAGGGGGGTTTGGGTTAGATTAGGGGTATGTGGGTGGTGGGTTGTAATGTGGGGGGGGGTATTGTATGTTTTATTTTACAGGCAAAAGAGCTGAATTCTTTGGGGCATGACCCGCAAAAGGCAATTTTAAGGGCTGGTAAGGTAAAAGAGCTTTTCTATTTTTATTTTAGAATAGGGTAGGGCATTTTTTTTATTTTGGGGGGCTTTGTTATTTTATTAGGGGGCTTAGAGTAGGTGTAATTAGCTTAAAATTGTTATAATATTTTTCTAATGTGTGTAAATATTTTTTTATTTTTTGTAACTTAGTTCTTTTTATTTTTTGTACTTTAGTTAGTTTATTTAATTGTATTTATTTGTAGGTATTGTATTTATTTAATTTATTGATAGTGTAGTGTTAGGTTTAATTGTAGATAATTGTAGGTATTTTATTTAATTCAATTATTGATAGTGTAGTGTTAGGTTTAATTGTAACTTAGGTTAGGATTTATTTTACAGGTAATTTTGTAATTATTTTAACTAGGTAGATATTAAATAGTTATTAACTTTTTAATAGCTATTGTACCTGGTTAAAATAGCTATTGTACCTGGTTACCTGTCAGTAAAATAAATATTAATCCAAAAATAGCTACAATATAATTATTATTTATATTGTAGCTATATTAGGGTTTATTTTACAGGTAAGTATTTAGCTTTAAATAGGAATCATTTATTTAATAAGAGTTAATTTATTTAGTTAGATTTAAATTATATTTAACTTAGGGGGGTGTTAGGGTTAGACTTAGCTTTAGGGGTTAATACATTTATTATAGTAGCAGTGAGGTCCGGTCGGCAGATTAGGGGTTAATACTTGAAGTTAGGTGTCGGCGATGTTAGGGAGGGCAGATTAGGGGTTAATAATATTTATTATAGGGTTATTGAGGCGGGAGTGAGGCGGATTAGGGGTTAATACATTTATTATAGTAGCGGTGAGGTCCGGTCGGCAGATTATGGTTTAATAATTGTAGGTAGGTGGAGGTGATGTTGGGGGGCGGCAGATTAGGGGTTAATAAATATAATATAGGGGTCGGCGGTGTTAGGGGCAGCAGATTAGAGGTTCATAGGGATAACGTAGGTTGCGGCGGTGTACGGAGGGGCAGATTAGGGGTTAAAAATTTTAATAGAGTGGCGGCGATGTGGGGGGGCCTCGGTTTAGGGGTACATAGGTAGTTTATGGGTGTTAGTGTACTTTAGAACACAGTAGTTAAGAGCTTTATAAACCGGCGTTAGCCCATAAAGCTCTTAACTCCTGACTTTTTTCTGCGGCTGGAGTTTTGTCGTTAGATTTCTAATGCTCACTTCAGCCAAGACTCTAAATTCCGGCGTTAGAAAGATCCCATTAAAAAGATAGAATATGCAAATGGCGTAGGGGATCTGCGGTATGGAAAAGTCGCGGCTGGAAAGTGAGCGTTAGACCCTTTCCTGACTTACTCTAAATACCAGCGGTAGAACAAAAACAGCGTTAGGAGCCTCTAACGCTGGTTTTTGACGGCTAACGCCAAACTCTAAATCTAGCCGTCAGTGTTTTTTATTTTTCGTGATTTTAGTGTTTATTTTTGGTAAAATTAGATTTTTTAAATTTTTCGTAGGATATGTTTTTTTTTTTAGTTGTAATTTAGATTTTTAAAGTTAGTGTTAGATTTTTTTAAATTTGTAATTTAGATATTTTGGTAGTTTTTTTATTTTATTAGAATAGTAAGGTTAGTTTAATTTATAGTTACATTGTAATTTTAATTTAAAGTTAGGGGGGTGTTAGGTTTAGTGGTTAATAGTTTAGTTTAGTGTTTTGCAATGTGGGGGACGGCGGTTTAGGGGTTAATAGGTTTATTTAGTGGCAGAGATGTGGGAAGCCTGAGGTTTAGGGGTTCATAACCTTATTTAGTGGAGGCGATGTTGGAGAGCAGCCGGAAAAGGGGTTAATAGCTTTTATTAGTGGCAGCGATGTCGGGGGCGGCAGATTAGGGGTCATTTACTTTATTATAGTGGCGGCGATGTCGGGGAGCGGTGGAATAGTGGTTAATAACTTTATTATAGTGTCGGTGAAGTCAGGAGCAGCGGAATAGGTGTTAATAACTTTTATTAGTGTCAGCGATGTCGGGGCGCCGGATTAGGGGTGTTTTGACTTGGGGTTTATGATAGGGTGTTAGGTTTAAACATAACTTTTTTTTCCCTATAGACGTCAATAGGGTTGCCTTATGGCGATCGCCATTCCACACCGCAGGTGTTAGTTTTTTTCTAACACTCTATCCCTATTGATGTCTATGGGGGAAGCGTGAACGAGCACGTTAAATCAGCCCTTGGATTTTGTGCGGTACGGAGCTTATCGTCACCATATTGCACGCACAAGGAGGCTTTTCAGTAATTTGTAATGGCAGCACTATGGGGAGTGAAATAACGCATCTTTTGTTGCATTTGTTTCACACTCTGTTTAGCTCAAAACTCATAATTTATGTGAATGTCATTTGCGTTCCCTACATATAGTGTTAGAGATAACGAACTTGTGTTGTGCATTATTTATTATCACCCTACTAGGCATTACAATCTTTCAGGGAGTTGCAAAAAAAACATTTCCCCCCTCTGAAAATTAAGGTATCAGCTGTCTAAGAAAGCATCTAGACATAATGATCATTTTCAAATCTTTTGTTTATTAAAACACCTTTTATATCATCTTAAATAAATGTTAAAATTGGTGATCATCAAGATGTATTCTATTCTTTTGGAGTTTTGCTTTATGCATCTTCTCATGCCGGGAAGTATTCATAAAAAGATTCTGTATTTGTTTTGCTAATTACTTGAATAAAAATATTTGAAACCAAAATTCAGCAAATGAGTTGCCAATGTCTTGCGGGTTATTTGTTATCGTGCCATCTTTATCTGGGGTATTGATGTGGTTCTAGTGATGTTTTTGAGTTTGTTAACTAACATCTTGTCATACTAGTTTGCATATATAAAGTAGTGAGCATCTTATATTTTTTATTGACTTTAACACTTCTTAATTTAGGAGATTATCTAGTTCTGTTTTTGTTCTCTTAATTTTTCATTTAAGGAGGTAGATGGTTTCATTTTGTGTAGTTTAGATATTTGTGAGAGTTCGGACCTCAATTGTTCATGTTTGCTGTGGTGAATGTTCTTTTGTTTGTTTGCCTCCCCCATAATTATTCCCCTTGTGAATGCTTTAAGTGCCCCCCACTCAAAGAGTGGACTTAAAGGGACATGAAACACAATTTTTTTCTTTCATGATTTAGAAAGAACATGCAATTTTGAACAACTTTCTAATTTACTTCTATTATCTAATTTGCTTAATTCGCTTGATATCCTTTGCTGAAAAGCATATCTAGATATTCTCACTAGCTGCTGATTTGGTGGCTGCACATAGATGCCTTGTGTGATTGGCTCACCCATATGCATTGCTATTTCTTCAAGAAAGGATATCTAAAGAATGAAGCAAATTGGATAATAGAAGTGAATTGGAATGTCGTTTAAAATTGTATTCTATATCTGAATCATGAAAGAAAACGTTTGGGTTTAGTGGCCCTTTAATGAGGTATTATGATTATCATTTGAGAAATTCCATTCATTTATTTTTAAGTGCTTGTAGAACTGGATCACGCATTAGCAAGGGATTTAATGTCCAAGATTTAATATGGTTAGGATTAAGAATTCCTGTGAGATTTGACAAAACAATCACATGATCAGACCGAGTTGTATCTAATTTTTTGGATCTGGATAATAATGGTTTCATAATTTGGCTGAGAAAGAAATGGTCGAGGCATGAAGAGGTGCCATGTGCAGATGAATGGAATGTGATGTCCCTCTCACCCTTGTGTAGTGTCCTCCAGCTATCAATCAGATTGTGATCTAACATGAAATCTAATAAGATTTGTTGTGTTGGTTGCTCTCTAGTCTTCCCTTTTTTCTCAGTTCTATCCCAGTTTTGGTCTACAACCAGATTTAAATCTCCTCCCAGAAGGATTCTAAAGTTTTTCCAGTGTATTAGCATTTTTGTTAGGAAGGGCCTTTGGGAATCGTCGGGTGCATAAATATTCCCTATATTCACTGGTGTTCCCTGCATTTTACATTGTAAGATAATATATCTACCTTTAGGGTCCATGGCAGTTGTGTCCTCTTGAAAATTTAGAGAGGAATGTAGAAGGATGGAAACCCCACAATGTTTTTTAGTGCTAGTTACATGATATTGTGTTGAGTAGGCACGGTCCAATTACTTTGTATTTGTTGTTTTTGTGAAGTGCGTTTCCTGAAACATAATTAAGTTGGCACCAAGTCGCTTGTATTTTACAAGGACTTTTTTTACGTTTGTTATGTAACAAGTAAAATAAGGCAGCTTACCATTGTTTTGTAGACCGGACTCCCTCTATAATTTGGAGAATTTTGTTGCATATAAGGAAAGACCCGTATGCGCAGCAATACTGTATAAATCTCTGTTTTTGAAATCTGTGCAATCAATTTAATGTAATCTTGAACAAAAAAGATAAGAACTTTTAACAAAGTAACTTGTAAGTAGGTGAAAAACATAAAATATAACTTGTAAGTAGGTGAAAAACATAAAATATAACATAGTTAACTGTACTAGAATGAACGAAAACACAGGTCAGCAACTTTTCATTGAGTTACAAAGTCTATCACAATATAATGGGGCCTAGTTATCAAGCCGTCAACCTCAAATACGCTGGAATTCTGCAGCGTATTTGTGGCGAGGCTGATACGCATTAGTTTTCAAAGGCTCGAGACCGGCAAAAGTAGAATTTTGTGACGTAAGCATCGATCCGCCGGACTCCGTCCGACACAGATCGATTCTTACGTCACTCCAGATGTTCCGGCACATTCTCACTACTTTTGCTAGTTATCAAAAAACTAGCAGGTACGCTCGGCACTTTTACGGCCCAGCGTACCTGGTTTTCAATCCGCCACCCCTGGAGGCGGCGGATCCCATAGGAATCAATGGGAGTCTGACCATAGCGAAAGTACAAGTTCGCTGTTGACAGACATCCCATTGATTTCTATGGGAGCTGTCTACACCTAACACCCTAACATGTACCCCGAGTCTAAACACCGCTAATCTGACCCCTCCTACACCGCCGCAACTAAATAAAGTTATTACCCCCTAAACCGCCGCTCCCGGAGCCCACCGCAAGCTACTCTATACATATTAACCCCTAAACCGCCGCTCCCGGAGCCCACCGCAACTATAATAAATGTATTAACCCCTAAACCGCTGCTCCCTGAACCCGCCGCAACCTATATTAAATGTATTAACCCCTATCCTGCCCCCCCTACACCATCGCCACCTATAATAAATGTATTAACCCCTAATCTGCCCCCCCTACACCGTCGCCACCTATAATAAATTTATTAACCCCTATCCTGCCCCCAACTACGCCGCCGCCACTGTAATAAAATTATTAACCCCTAAACCTAAGTCTAACCCTAACGCCCCCCCTAACTTAAATATTAATTAAATAAATCTAAATAAATTAACTCTTATTAACTAAATGAATACTATTTAAAACTAAATACTTACCTTTAAAATAAACCCTAATATAGCTACAATATAAATAATAATTATATTCTAGCTATCTTAGGATTTATATTTATTTTACAGGTAACTTTCAATTTATTTTAACCATGTACAATAACTATTAAATAGTTATTAACTATTTAATAGCTTACCTAGCTAAAATAAAGAGAAATGTACCTGTGAAATAAATCCTAACCTAAGTTACAATTACACCTAACACTACACTATACTTTAATAAATTATTCCTATTTAAAAATAAATACTTACCTGTAAAATAAACCCTAAGATAGCTACAATATAATTAATAATTATATTATAGCTATCTTAGGATTTATATTTATTTTACAGGTAACTTTGTATTTATTTTAGCTAGTTAGAATAGTTATTAAATAGTTATTAACTATTTAATAACTACCTAGCTAAAAGAAATACAAAATTACCTGTAAAATAAATCCTAACCTAAGTTACAATTAAACCTAATACTACACTATCATTAAATTAACTAAATAAACTACCTACAAATAACTACAATTAAATACAATTACATAAACTAACTAAAGTACAAAAAATAAAAAAAGCTAAGTTACAAAAAATAAAAAAATAAGTTACAAACATGTTAAAAATATTACAACAATTTTAAGCTACTTACACCTAATCTAAGCCCCCTAATAAAATAACAAACCCCCCCAAAATAAAAAAAATCCCTACCCTATTCTAAATTAAATAAATTTCAAAGCTCTTTTACCTTACCAGCCCTTAAAAGGGCCATTTGTGGGGGCATGCAACCCCCCCCAACATTAAAACCCACCACCCACATACCCCTAATCTAATCCAAACCCCCCTTACAAAAACCTAACACTAATCCCCTGAAGATCATCCTACCTTGAGTCGTCTTCACTCAGCCGAGCCACCGATGGAACTGAAGAGGACATCCGGAGCGGAAGAAGTTAATCCTCCAAGCGGCACTGAAGAAATCTTCCATCCGATGAAGTCATCATCCAGGCGGCGCTGAAGAAGTCTTCGATCCGGCCGATGTCATCTTCAAAGAGGCGCTGAAGAGGTCTTCTAAGGTAGGAAAAATCTGATTGGCTGATGGAATCAGCCAATCAGATTGAGCTCGCATTCTATTGGCTGTTCCGATCAGCCAATAGAATGCGAGCTCAATCTGATTGGCTGATTGGATCAGCCAATCGGATTGAACTTGAATCTGATTGGCTGATTCCATCAGCCAATCAGATTTTCCTACCTTAATTCCGATTGGCTGATAGAATCCTATCAGCCAATCGGAATTGAGGGGACGCCATCTTGGATGACGTCCCTTAAAGGAGCCATCATTCGTCGTAGTCCGTCGGTGAAGAAGGTGGTTCCGCGTCGGCGGAAGGAAGATTCAAGACCCAGCTTGGAAGATGACTTCGCCCGGATAGAAGACCTCTTCAGCGCCTCTTTGAAGATGACATCGGCCGGATCGAAGACTTTTCTTCAGCGCCGCCTGGATGATGACTTCATCGGATGGAAGATTTCTTCAGCGCCGCTTGGAGGATTAACTTCTTCCGCTCCGGATGTCCTCTTCAGTTCTATCGCTGCTCGGCTGAGTGAAGACGACTCAAGGTAGGATGATCTTCAGGGGATTAGTGTTAGGTTTTTGTAAGGGGGGTTTGGGTTAGATTAGGGGTATGTGGGTGGTGGGTTTTAATGTTGGTGGGGGGTTGTATTTTTCTTTTACAGGCAAAAGAGCTGTTTTCTTTGGGGCATGCCCCCACAAATGGCCCTTTTAAGGGCTGGTAAGGTAAAAGAGCTTTGAAATTTATTTAATTTAGAATAGGGTAGGGCATTTTTTTATTTTGGGGGGGTTTGTTATTTTATTAGGGGGCTTAGATTAGGTGTAAGTAGCTTAAAATTGTTGTAATATTTTTAACATGTTTGTAACTTATTTTTTTATTTTTTGTAACTTAGCTTTTTTATTTTTGGTACTTTAGTTAGTTTATGTAATTGTATTTAATTGTAGTTATTTGTAGGTAGTTTATTTAATTAATTTAATGATAGTGTAGTATTAGGTTTAATTGTAACTTAAGTTAGGATTTATTTTACAGGTAATTTTGTATTTCTTTTAGCTAGGTAGTTATTAAATAGTTAATAACTATTTAATAATTATTCTAACTAGCTAAAATAAATACAAAGTTACCTGTAAAATAAATATAAATCCTAAGATAGCTATAATATAATTATTAATTATATTGTAGCTATCTTAGGGTTTATTTTACAGGTAAGTATTTATTTTTAAATAGGAATAATTTATTAAAGTATAGTGTAGTGTTAGGTGTAATTGTAACTTAGGTTAGGATTTATTTCACAGGTACATTTCTCTTTATTTTAGCTAGGTAAGCTATTAAATAGTTAATAACTATTTAATAGTTATTGTACATGGTTAAAATAAATTGAAAGTTACCTGTAAAATAAATATAAATCCTAAGATAGCTAGAATATAATTATTATTTATATTGTAGCTATATTAGGGTTTATTTTAAAGGTAAGTATTTAGTTTTAAATAGGATTCATTTAGTTAATAAGAGTTAATTTATTTAGATTTATTTAATTAATATTTAAGTTAGGGGGGCGTTAGGGTTAGACTTAGGTTTAGGGGTTAATAATTTTATTACAGTGGCGGCGGCGTAGTGGGGGGCAGGATAGGGGTTAATAAATTTATTATAGGTGGCGACAGTGTAGGGGGGCAGATTAGGGGTTAATAAATTTATTATAGGTGGCGACGGTGTAGGGGGGGCAGGATAGGGGTTAATAAATTTATTATAGGTGGCGACGGTGTAGGGGGGGCAGATTAGGGGTTAATAAATTTATTATAGGTGGCGACGGTGTAGGGGGGGGCAGGATAGGGGTTAATAGGTTTAATATAGGTTGCGGCGGGTTCATGGAGCGGCGGTTTAGGGGTTAAACTATTTATTTAGTTGCGGAGAGGTGCGGGATCAGCAGGATAGGGGTTAATAATTTTATAATAGAGGGCGACGGTGTAGGGGGGGCAGGATAGGGGTTACTAGGTATACTGTAGGTGGCAGCGGTGTCCGGGAGCGGCGGTTTAGGGGTTAATACATTTATAAGAGTTGCGGCAGGGTCTAGGAGCGGCGGTTTAGGGGTTAATACATTTATAAGAGTTGCGGCGGGGTCTAGGAGCGGCGGTTTAGGGGTTAGTAACTTTATTTAGTTGCGGGGGGCTCCGGGGGCGCCGGTATAGGGGGTAGAACAGTGCAGTTTAGTGTGAGTGCTTAGTGACAGGCTAGCAATAAAGCTGGGAAAAAGCCGAAGGGCAGCGAGATCGGATGAGTGATAACTGTCACAGTCCGCTGCTCATCGCCCCGCGGCTTTTTGACAGCTTTATTTGATAACTTAGGCGTATTTTTTCAGGTCCGCGGCGGCGAAGGTAGGCGAGCTTAGGCGGGCGTATTGGGCCGGCGAAGCCAGAAAAGTAGACGGCTTGATAACTACCCCCCAATGCCTCCTCTCGAAAGTGATGGGGGTGGAGGAGGTAGAGATATGGGAGAAGGGTGGCATAGAGGTGGGGGATGGTAGGGAGGAAAGGGAAAAGGATAGTAAGGGAGCTGATGGGGAAGAAATGAATGTGATCATACACTAGGTGAAGTTAAAGTTCAAATAAAACACCAACTAAATAAAATGAACATTTAAAACGTTAATTAGTTAATCGCTCAAATAGTATGAATTGAGAAGTCGAAGTCAAGTATTCTTTACTTAAGGTGTCAGGTAACTGCAGGCTGGTGGGCATTTTGATTCCCATTGGTTGATAGATTTTGTTTGGCTTTTTTGGGTTGTCCAGCTTTCTGTACTGTAGACCAGGTTGTGTTTAATGCCTTTTTGGGACTTTGTTGTGGGAGTTGAGTCTCAGTATTCTGAATAGGAATTTCCAATTTGGTTAGTAAAGTAAGTCCCTCTTGTAGAGATGTGCATGAATATGTGTTATCATTAAATTGGAATATAAGTTTAAATGGGAATGCCCATTGATAACGAATTTTAGCTTCTTTGAGAGAGCTAAGAACAGGTTTCAAGTCTCTTTATTTTCAGTGTGATTGTTGAGATATCTGCAAAGATCTGGAGCACCGTTCCCCTAAATTTGATTTTTGGTAATTTTCATGCTTTTTGTAGAATTCACTCTTTAATGTGACGATAATGTCATTTCAGTATTACATCTCTTGCAGATGATCCTGGGAGTGGTTTAGATAGTGCTCTGTGGATTCTGTCATATAATACTATTTGAGGGTCAAGTGCGGGCACGATCATTTGAAATAATTCAGTGACTGTTGTTTGTAGATCTTTGTATGACTCCGGAAGGTTTCTTATTCATAGGTTGGATCTGCGAGATCTATTTTCTAGATCCTCTAATTGGGACTCCAGTCTGAAGATTTATGTTTGTTGTTCTTCTATGGTGGACTGTATGGTAGATATTGCTTCTACTATGTTGTCTACTTTTTCTTCAAGTTCAGAAGTGCTACCTCCAGTATCTTGTATGTCTTGCTTAAGCTCTTGCATTGCAGATCATAATTACTCTTGAAAAAGAGATTTGTTTTGGGTTAGTAATTCCTGGTTAGGATTAGAACACAAATCAGAAGTAGACATGTCTGTAGGGGATTCTTGTGAGTCTTCACTTGTAACAGACAGAGTTTGTTTTTTAAGTTGTGATTTGGTTAGGCAGTCTTTCATGGTTTGTGTTCTGCTTTACATAGTAGATAAAAGGAAGAGTTACTAGAATTGTAATATTGAATGGATAATTGGTGTTGATCTAGTGCACTCCATAGATATATTATGTATTAGCATATGAAAAGTATCAAGGGTTACATACTTCTGTATGTTCTATGATGTCATATTCATATGAGACTGGGTAACTGAGTAAGGTGTGGAGCTAGAGAGTGTGGTTAAACCAATTTTCTTCTCAGAGAATCTTACACTTTGGTTTCTGAAATGCTACGAGGTTATAAGCCAAGCGCAAGTAAGGAAGGAAATATACATTGATCTTGCTTGCAGAGAAGATCACTCAGTAGCTTCTAGTGAGTTTTATCCAATTAATCTCATCGATTCCATATAGCTTTTTGTATGTTCTGAATTGTTCAGGTAACGGAATCAAGTCCCTCTAGGGATTATTCTGTTCAGAGAGACTTTGGTGTCCAGCTATGTGTGTGTATGCTTCAGATAGATATTATGAATCTCATCTTTTCTGTATATGTTGGTTTTAGGTGACTAAGGTATCTCTACAGTCTTCCTCTGTATTTTTCTCCTGGATTTCAGATGTGGAGCAGTTAGGCCCAATATCTGGTTCAAATTGGCTGTCTAGAGTGGTAATGTTTAGGTAGTAGAATTGGAGCACTTCTCTCCAGGGAAGATTGTCTTCTCTTGACGATGTGGGGAAAAGGATCTGGGGATATCACTCACCTGCATATGACAGGGGGGAAATGAGAGAGAAGAAGTGTTGTCGGAGGAAATCTTATGTGGATGTTAATATAAGAAATTAACGGTTCCTCAGGTTATGTCCTTATATTATCCTGCTCCAAGATAGGGAGCTGTGATTTGTGCTAGTAGGTGTTGCTCTGTAGATAAGGCACTGATTAAAGCTAATTGAAGCATGGTGGTTTTCAGGCTACATCGAGATCTAAGTGATTGTCTGAAGGGTCTCTCAGTTAATACTGTAGTATTGTGTTCCACGCAGTGATAATAATGCTGTGAGTGTGGCGTACTTTTTTAGGCCACTGTTCTGTAGGCCTTTTCCGCACCGAGTTGCATCTTTTATTTGTAGGCTTATTGGTTAAAGTACTCCAATCTCCTTTAGCAATTCCTCCGGAGCAGAGCCCCGACCCTCCGAAGGCTAATCCGCTGTGGATTGTAGGTGCATGAATCCCACTGTTGGAGATGTCTGTCTGATTTGTTGTGGGTAAGTGGGCCTAAGCTTCCCGGGCTACACCGGCTACTCACGGCTTGTCCTTGTTCAATCTGTAGCCTTATCTGGCTCAGAAGTGGATCCCCAACCCTCCGGAGTGTATTTGGGACTTGTCTGTTTATAGCCGCGGTAGTCCACCAGGAGTGTTTGAGATGGGCATGAAGGAAGTCAGCCATGTGGATCGCCTTTATCCGCAGGTTACATTCACTCTTGCCACAACACTTTATTTAGTCACAAGTTGATCTTTGGAGTGGCTCCCTTTCTAACAAGTTGGGAGTGTATTCTATTCTTGTGAAAATGTAGATTTTAGCTTGTTTTAATAAGTTTATTGTTCTCTATTACCGGAACTCTTTAGGAAAGCGTCTTTCCTCTTTGACGTCTAGCTCCACCCCCCATAAATGTATTTTTATGCATTAACTATTGTTAAAGGAGAAAACTAAAACAATCTAATGTTAAAGCATTTATTTAAACTCTGTAACTGATTACAGCCCTCACCGACTGTTAAACAGATATATATCAAGAACAGATGCAGAACAGGAAACTCTAGCTGAACAAACATACTAGCAAGATATAATGTGGGAAATTGTACAGTGCTGAAGTTAAAAATCAGGCTGTAGAGACAGTCTGTACAAAAATCATGTACCATTTTTGCCACTGTGTAACCTATAGTTTACTCTGTGAGCATGTTTATTTAAATAAAATAAGCATGATGAATGAGTTATTACAGTTGCTTAATAAGTTACATACAAAAAAGGACAGCAATATGTACAGGCCAATTGGAGCATAAAACAGCATTAAGCCACTCCAGGGCAGAGAAAAAAGAGTGACAACTATACTAGCCAATCAGAGACCAAGAAACACACGGCTAGATTCAGAGTTCTGCGGCCAAAGGGGTGCGTTAGCTAAGCGTGCTTCTTTTCCCCCGCACCTTTTAAATACCGTTTGTATTTAGAGTTCACAGAATGGCTGCGTTAGGCTCCAAAAAAGGGAGCGTAGAGCATATTTACCGTCACTGCAACTCTCGATACCAGCGGTGCTTACGGACGCGGCCAGCTTCAAAAACATGCTCGTGCACGATTCCCCCATAGAAAACAATGGGGCCATTTGAGCTGAAAAAAAAACTAACACCTGCAAAAAAACAGCGTTCAGCTCCTAACGCAGCCCCATTGTTTTCTATGGGGAAACACTTCCTACGTCTGCACCTAACACCCTAACATGTACCCCGAGTCTAAACACCCCTAACCTTACACTTATTAACCCCTAATCTGCTGCCCCCGCTATCGCTGACACCTGCATATTTTTTTAACCCCTAATCTGCCGCTCCGTACACCGCCGCTACCTACATTATACCTATGTACCCCTAATCTGCTGACCCTAACACCGCCGACCCCTATATTATATTTATTAACCCCTAATCTGCCCCCCACAATGTCTCCACCTACTTACAATAATTAACCCCTAATCTGCCGACTGAACCGCCCCGCTACTATAATAAATGTATTAACCCATAATCCGCCTCACTCCCGCCTCAATAACCCTATAATAAATAGTATTAACCCCTAATCTGCCCTCCCTAACATCGCCGACACCTAACTTCAAACATTAACCCCTAATCTGCCGACCGGAGCTCACCGCTATTCTAATAAATTTTTTAACCCCTAAAGCTAAGTCTAACCCTAACCCTAACACCCCCCCTAAATTAAATATGTTATTCTAACGAAATAAATTAACTCTTTTTATATAAATTAGTCCTATTTAAAGCTAAATACTTACCTGTAAAATAAACCCTAATATAGCTACAATATAAATTATAATTATATTGTAGCTATTTTAGGATTAATATTTATTTTACAGGCAACTTTGTATTTATTTTAACCAGGTACAATAGCTATTTAATAGTTAATAACTATTTAATAGTTACCTAGTTAAAATAATTGCAAAATTACCTGTAAAATAAATCCTAACCTAAGTTACAATTAAACCTAACACTACACTATCAATAAATAAATTAAATAAAATACCTACAATTAAACCTAACACTACACTATCAATAAATTAATTAAATACAATATCTACAAATAAATACAATGAAATAAACTAACTAAAGTACAAAAAATAAAAAAGAACTAAGTTACAAAAAATAAAAAAAATATTTACAAACATTAGAAAAATATTACAACAATTTTAAACTAATTACACCTACTCTAAGCCCCCTAATAAAATAACAAAGACCCCCAAAATAAAAAAATGCCCTACCCTATTCTAAATTTAAAAAGTTCAAAGCTCTTTTACCTTACCAGCCCTGAAAAGGGCCTTTTGCGGGGCATGCCCCAAATAATTCAGCTCTTTTGCCTGGAGAAAGAAAAACATACAATACCCCCCCAACATTACAACCCACCACCCACATACCCCTAATCTAACCCAAACCCCCCTTAAATAAACCTAACACTAAGCCCCTGAAGATCTTCCTACCTTCTCTTCACCATGCCAGGTTCACCGTTCCGTCCACCGAAGTCTTGATCCAAGCCTCCGAAATCTTGATCCTAGCCCAAGTGGGGGCTGAAGAGTGACGTCCATCCTCCGGCTGAAGTCTTGATCCAAGCGGGCAGAAGAGGACATCCGGACCGGCAAATATCTTCATCCAAGCCGCATCTTCTATGTTGTTCCATCAGATGACGAGCGGCTGATCTTGAAGACCTCCGGCGCGGATCCATCCTCTTCGTTTGACATCCAACTGAAGAATGAAGGTTCCTTTAAGGGACGTCATCCAAGATGGCGTCCCTCGAATTCCTATTGGCTGATAGGATTCTATCAGCCAATCGGAATTAAGGTAGGAAAATTCTGATTGGCTGATGGAATCAGCCAAGCAGATTGAGCTTGCATTCTATTGGCTGATCGGAACAGCCAATAGAATGCGAGCTCAATCTGATTGGCTGATTGGATCAGCCAATCAGATTGAACTTGAATCTGATTGGCTGATTCAATCAGCCAATCAGAATTTTCCTACCTTAATTCCGATTGGCTGATAGAATCAGCCAAACGGAATTCGAGGGACGCCATCTTGGATGACGTCCCTTAAAGGAACCTTCATTCTTCAGTTGGACGTCGAACGAAGAGGATGGATCCGCGCCGGAGGTCTTCAAGATCAGCCGCTCGTCATCTGATGGAACAACATAGAAGATGCGGCTTGGATGAAGATGTTTGCCGGTCCGGATGTCCTCTTCTGCCCGGATAGGATGAAGATTTGTTCCCGAAGATGGACTTCTTCATTTACCGCTTGGATCCAGACTTCAGCCGGAGGATGAACGTCACTCTTCAGCCCCTGCTTGGGCTTGGATGAAGATTTCGGAGGCTCTTCTGGACAGATCGGGACCCAGTGTGGTGAAGACAAGGTAGGGAGATCTTCAAGGGCTTAGTGTTAGGTTTATTTAAGGGGGGTTTGGGTTAGATTAGGGTATGTGGGTGGTGGGTTGTAATGTTGGGGGGGTATTGTATGTTTTTTTTTTACAGGCAAAAGAGCTGAATTCTTTGGGGCATGCCCCGCAAATGGCCCTTTTCAGGGCTTGTAAGGTAAAAGAGCTTTGAACTTTTTTAATTTAGAATAGGGTAGGGCATTTTTTTTATTTTGGGGGGCTTTGTTATTTTATTAGGGGGCTTAGAGTAGGTGTAATTAGTTTAAAATTGTTGCAATATTTTTCTAATGTTTGTAAATATTTTTTTATTTTTTGTAATTTAGCTTTTTTTATTTTTTGTACTTTAGTTAGTTTATTTCATTGCATTTATTTGTAGGTATTTTATTTTATTTATTTATTGATAGTGTAGTGTTAGGTTTAATTGTAGATAATTGTAGGTAGTTTATTTAATTTATTTAATGATAGTGTAGTGTTAGGTTTAATTGTAGATAATTGTAGGTATTGTATTTAATTAATTTATTGATAGTGTAGTGTTAGGTTTAATTGTAACTTAGGTTAGGATTTATTTTACAGGTAATTTTGTAATTATTTTAACTAGGTAACTATTTAATAGTTCTTAACTATTTAATAGCTATTGTACCCGGTTAAAATAATTACAAAGTTACCTGTAAAATAAATATTAATCCTAAAATAGCTACAATATAATTATTATTTATATTGTAGCTATATTAGGGTGTATTTTACAGGTAAGTATTTAGCTTTAAATAGGAATAATTTATTTAATAAGAGTTAATTTATTTTGTTAGATTTAAATTATATTTAATTTAGGGGGGTGTTAGGGTGAGGGTTAGACTTAGCTTTAGGGGTTAATACATTTATTATAGTAGCGGTGAGATCCGGTCGGCAGATTAGGGGTTAATAATTGTAGGTAGGTGGAGGCGACGTTGGGGGCGGCAGATTAGGGGTTAATAAATATAATATAGGGGTCGGCGGTGTTAGGGGCAGCAGATTAGGGGTTCATAGGGATAACGTAGGTGGCAGCGGTGTGCGGTCGGCAGATTAGGGGTTAAATTTTTTTAATAGAGTGGCGGCGATGTGGGGGGACCTCAGTTTAGGGGTACATAGGTAGTTTATGGGTGTTAGTGTACTTTAGAGCACAGTAGTTAAGAGCTTTATAAACCGGCGTTAGCCCAAAAAGCTCTAAACTACTGACTTTTTTCTGCGGCTCGAGTTTTGTCGTTAGATTTCTAACGATCACTTCAGCCAAGACTCTAAATACCGGCGTTAGAAAGATCCCATTGAAAAGATAGGATACGCGAATGGCGTAGGGGGATCTGCGGTATGGAAAAGTTGCGGCTGCAAAGTGAGCGTTAGACCCTTTAATGACTGACTCCAAATACCAGAGGGCGGTAAAAACCAGCGTTAGGAGCCTCTTACGCTGGTTTTGACGGCTACCGCCCAACTATAAATCTAGCCGTTAGTGTCTGCACTGTCCTTGCATGAATTTGCTGACAGACACCTACTCTCCTTCACCCCCAGCTGAAGCCAATGGGCGGTTTATTCTGCTTGCTTGTTTCTGCCTGTCTGCAGCTATGTTCTGTACATTCCCCAGCTCCCCTGTCCCTAACACATGTGAGCTCTCTTTACTACTAAATCATTTCTTCCTTTTTACTACTCCTTGCTTAATACAACTATTTGGAATTTAGAGTTTAAATGATGAAACCTCTCTGTATACCACTGTACAAAATATAAAAGATTAAACAGGTTTAAAAATCCTATGGGCTCCATTTATCGTAGGTCGAGCGGACATGATTTACTACCGCGAATCATGTCTGCCGGACTTTGTTGCACTGCTGCCACCTGCTCGCTTGTGGCGAATCAACGGCTAGCAGGGGCTGCCAATCATCCTGATCAGATCGGGATTATTTCAATGTGGTACTTAATTATTGTTTCAGGAAGCCTGAAAAGCTGGGGCCCTGAAGCTGCTTTTGCAACTTGATAAATGGGGTTCTATGCTTTTAATTGGGCTATATTTGTTATTTTTTTACTCAGCATTACAACTATTTGTTCCAATCTGAAGCAGAAATAAAAGCAATAATTTTTTTTAAAATCACATCTTCTGAAGTTTTGAAATATATTTAAAACATAGTGTACTTTTTTATGCAAGCACCGGTTGTCTTTAATATAATAATTGTGATCCTTTCCCAGTAGTAGAATTTAGAATTAGTTTACATAGCTAAAGG
This sequence comes from Bombina bombina, assembly GCF_027579735.1. NCBI lineage: Eukaryota > Metazoa > Chordata > Amphibia > Anura > Bombinatoridae > Bombina > Bombina bombina. The sequence goes on from NC_069499.1 coordinate 579,324,301, forward strand.
GACAGGAAACCCTAATATTTTTTTTCATGATTTAGATAGAAAATACAATTTTAATCAACTTTCCAATTTACTTATTTTATCAAATTTGCTTCATTATCTTGTTATCCTTCCCTGAAGGAACAGCATTACACTACTGGCAGCTAGATGAACAAATCTAGTTAGCCAATCACAAGAGACAAATGTGTGCAGGCACCAATCAGCAGTTAGTTCTCACTAGTGTATAATATGTTCATATTATTTTTCAACAAAGGATACCAAAAGAACAAAGTACATTTTAAAATAGAAGTGAATTTAAAAGTGTCTTAAAAGTATATGCTCTATCTGAATCACGCAAGTTTAATTTTGACTTTCCTATCCCTTTAGCTCACATAGCACTCTGTTTATACATTCAAGATGTTACCCATCTCAGTAGCTATGGCAAGTGTGACTCATACCAATTATGGTAGAAGTGAGAAGCGGGGAAATCACATATTTTAAAGTAGGAAGAGAGTACAAATGTAGTTTCTGGAGGGCCCGCCATCCCTACCTTCTCCATTGTGCCTCACAGGACTGGCTTCAATATAACTTGCAGTGGGTCTGCAGAGATTCACCTGGGGGGGGGGGGGGGGGCAGGGGTAGTACTCAAGCTTGCTATATGATACTTTGCAGAGCTCAGCTGCTAGTCCATCCCATCCTTCTCTAAACCTCCTCCACCAGACACAGCACTGTTGGTAAAAAGTAAAAATAAAATAAAGTTTGGTGGGGGTGAGGTTGGGAAAAAAACGAAACTCTCAGTTAGTCAAATTCTGCAGTGCTTTTTCTCCACCATCACGCGCAGGACTACTAAGAGGTTAGACAGCAGAGAGAGTCCACATAGCCCGAGTCTCCGGGAAAATTACCAGGACTATAAAGTATAGGGACAAACAGCAAAATCCTGTTATTGATCTGGGAGATTCGGGACTGTTGACAATTACATTTAGTGGTTGTTTTAACACAGAGATATATATAAAGTAAGAAAATCTGGGTTTACATGCAAAATTAATCTTCATTTAACAAAAGTACAAACGTTCTTCGGCTGAATCACCCAATTTTTTTTTAATTGAGACCACTGCAGGGGTGTAGATGCAGAATATACTTGTGAAAAACACATTTTTACATTTCTTTTATTTTGATTCCACACTATGAGGCCCATTTATAAAGCTCCAAACGGAGCTTGAGGGCCTGTGTTTCTGGCGAGTCTTCAGACTCGCCAGAAACAGCAGTTATAAGGCAGCGGTCTAAAGACTGCTGCTCCATAACCCTGTCTGCCTGCTCTGATGAGGCGGTGTCATACTCTGCAGGGGAGCAGGTTCATGAGTTAGGAGCTGTTGTGCAGAGGTGTCAGGATCTGGGGTTAAAGTTGTGTTTTGTCTGCATGAGTCTTTCCTTTTTGGCATGATTAAACAGGTACAAGGTTTTAGGAAATAAAGGTGATGGTTTTATTGATAGGATAATTAGCAATGCAGAGATATGCAAACAAGATAAGGCAAAGTCTATAGGCTGCAGTATCAGGCAGGAATAGATCTTTGTAATAACAGGCAGAATACTTGCATATGCTGTAGACTAGAAGTTCTGTAATAACAGGAAGGAATGCAGATCTTTGTAATAACAGGCAGGATACTTGCATATGCTGTAGTCTGGAGCTCTGTAATAACAGGCAGGATACTTGAACATGCTGTAGACTGGAACTCTGTAGTAACAGGCAGGAATGCAGGTCTTTGTAATAACAGGCAGGATACTTGCATATGCTGTAGACTGGAACAAGTCAGTCCTTAGGAAAAAGAGAATTAGCCAAGATCAATTGCCAGGAAATCAGTCCAAAAACGAAACACAGTGCCAAGGGACTATCCAGAAGAGTAGTCACAAAAATAAGCAGAAATCAGGCACCAATATATCCAACAAATCTGTATTTCACTCAGGAAATAGGACCAGAGGGTCTGTCAGAGTATAACACTCAATGTCAAGGCCCAGAACTGCAAGCAAACCTCCCAAATATAGCAGACTGCTGATTATATGATTTGTTTCAGCTGGTAAGCAGGTGGAGCCAGAAAGCCAAAGTTGCAGCAAACAGAAAAACACAATATTCTTAGCCTGTGATCAAGCCATCTGGTGGCAAAGAGGTAAGACAACAGGCTGGGAAAGAACAGCAGCAGAAATAGAAACAGGTCCCAGGTTCAATTCTAGGCTGGATCATGACAGTACCCCCTCCTCAAGGACAACATCTGGGCATACTTAGCATTCTCATATAGCTCCAGATCTTAAATGCGTACTAGTGTGCCATCAGAGGCATAAGTACAATCAGGGGGTATTATCTTTTTTGAAGGGTTCTCCAGAAGAGGATTCTGCGGACTGGAATTAGTATAGAGGCCCCCAACATGACCAATCTTTGGTTTCCGTGCAGTTCTATGCTTGTAGGTTCTGAAGAGGTGGGTCTGAGGAACAGAAGGTAAAGGACCTTTTGACCTAACAGCAGTTTGAAGCACCGTCCCTTCAGTGGCAGAATCAGTATCATCTTCAATGCTTGAATAGTTAGACATTTCTTCTGAAATGGCTCGCCAGAAACAGCAGTTATGAAGCAACGGTCACAAAGACCGCTGCTCCATAACCTGTCCGCCTGCTCTGAGCAGGCGGACAGACATCACCACAATACAACCCGATCGAGTACAATCGGGTTGATTGACACCCCCTGCTGGCGGCCTATAGGCCACAAGTTTGCAGGGGGCGGCGTTGCACCAGCAGCTCTTGTGAGCTGCTGGTGCAATGCTGAATACGGCGATCGTATTGCTCGCAGTATTCAGCGAGGTCTGGCAGACCTGATCCGCTGTGTTGGATCAGGTCTGCCAGACCTTGATACATATGCCCCAATGGGGCCAATTTATTAAAGTGCGGACGGACATGATATGATGCAGCTGTTGGCATTTATCATTGCACAAGCCATTCAAGAGAATGGCTTGTGCAATGCTGTCCCCTGCAGATTCGCGACCAATCAGCCGCTAGCAGGGGGTGTCAATCAGCCTGATCATCAATCAGCGGAGAAGTTATGGAGCAGCGGTCTTTTGACCGCTGCTTCATAACTACTGTTTCCGGCAAGCCTGAAGGCTTGCACAGAAACAGGGGCATCAAGTTCCATTCGGAACTTGATAATTCGGAGCCAAAGACTGTAAAGGAATTCAAAAATACCTGTGACATGCATAAGACTATCCTAAGAAAAAAGTAACATGTAATATGGGTAGACTTGATGTGCCTTTTTGGTTCTTATCTACAGTCAAATTCTATGTTTCTATGATTATTATAAGGTAAGGTTTTTCACTTTCAAAAATAACAATAAAAAGCATTACTTTTTGCATCATGCATTTTCTGTTTTGTATTCTCTACAGAAAGCAAAACCCTATGAAGTGGCAGTGGATGTTGGCTGTGGAACTGGAAGATACACTGAGCTACTTGCTTCTCATTTCCAGAAGGTTCTTGCTTTTGACAGCAGTGAATCTCAGATAAATGAGGCCAAGAGAGCTGGCTCATCCAAGAATGTCCAATATCAGTAAGTTTCACAATGTTTTATTGTATTATTATTATTATTTATTATTATTATTATTTGAAGAGCGACAACAGATTCTGCAGCGCTATAAACAAATGCGATGTACAACAAAACAATTATATGGATCAAATGGGTAGAGGGCCCTGCCAAGCGTTGCACTGTTGTAGTCAGCTCTTAAGAAGGGGATCTACAAACAGCTGGACTCTAAGGCTTACATGCTAAGGGGGCTCAGGGGATAGCAATGCAGGAGCGGAACTGGTATAAAGAAAGGTTAGCGTAGGTTGTATGCATCCCTGAACAGTAGAGTCTTTAGGGAGTGCTTGAAGCTTTAAAATCTTGGGGAGAGTCTTGTGGAGCAAGGCAGAGAGTTCCAAAAGATGGGAGCCAGTCTGGAAAAGTCCTGTAAATGGGAGTGTGATGAGGTAACAAGAGAGGAGGAGAGTAGGAGGTCATGAGCAGAGTGAAGTGGACGGGAGGGAGAGTATCTGGAGACAAGGTCTGAGATATAGGGGGGGAGCAGTGTAGTTGAGGGCTTTGTATGTCAGAGTGAGAATTTTGTGTTTGATCCTAGAGGAAGCCAGAGAAGGGATTAGCAGAGAGGTGCAGCAGATGAAGAGAGACGTGTAAGGAAGATGAGCGTGGCAGAGGCATTCATTTATTATTGTAAAGGAGCTAGGCAGCAGGTGGTGAGACAAGAGAAGACAGAGTTGTAGTAATTGAGGCGGGAAAGAATTAGAGAGTGGATTAAAATCTTAGCTGTGTCTTGTGTAAGGAAGTGTCTAATTTTAGAGATGTGGAAGTGGCAGGCTTTAGCCAAGGACTGAATGTGAGGAGTGAAATAAAGATCTGAGTCAAATGTGACATCCAGCATGCGGGGTAGGGGTAATGATGGAGTTGTCGACAGTTATAGAGAGATTGGGGGTGGAGATTTTGGAAGAAGGGGGGAAATAAGGAGCTCAGTTTTGGAGAGATTTAGCTTGAGGTAGTGAAAGGACATCCAGGAAGAGATGTGAGAAAGACAGTTAGTGACATGGGTTAGCAAGGAAGGAGATAGGTCTGGTGCAGAGAAGTAGATTTGGGTGTCGTCGGCATACAAATGATGCTGGAAACCATGAGACTTTATTAGGGAACCTAGTGATGACATGTAGATTGAGAAGAGAAGGGGACCGAGGACAGAGCCTTGCGGTACTCAGACAGAAAGTGGTGACGGGGCAGAGGAGGCCCCAGAGAAGGCTAGACTAAAGATACGGTTTGACAGGTAGGAAGAGAGCCACTAGAGGGCTGTGTCACAGATGCCGAAGGATTGGAGGGTTTGGAGCAAAAGAGGGTGGTCAACAGTGTCAAAGGCTTCAGACAGATCAAGGAGGATAAGAAGAGAGAAGAGGCCTTTTGATTTTGCTGTAAGTAGGTCGTTGGTAACCTTAAAAATTGCTGTCTCTGTGGAGTGATGGGGACGAAATCCAGATTACAGTGGGTCACGGAGGGAGTTTAATGTAAGGAAATGGAATAGGCATGCATATACTGGTTTTTCGAGAAACTTTGAGGCAAGAGGGAGGAGGAAAATAGTGCAGTAGTTGGATGGGGAGGTAGGATCAAGGAAAGGATTTTTGAGGATAGGTGTGACCAGTGCATGTTTCAGAGATGAGGGAACTATACCGGTGCTGAGGGAGAGGTTGAAAATGTGTGTGAGTATAGGGGTAAGGGTAGCAGAGAGGGAGGGGAGTAGCTGTGAGAGGATAGGGTCAAGAGGACAGGTAGTGAGGTGAGAGCGCAGTATAAGTGCAGAAACTTCTTCCTCAGTAACAGGGGAGAATGAGCTAAGTTTAAGATTATGTGGGTTGTGGTTGATTGAGAGCATTTGAGGGGGTGAGAGAATGGAATTATGTTGAGAGCTGATTTTGTTTCTGATGGAGTCAATTTTGTTAATGAAGTGGCTGGCAAAGTCTTGAGCTGACAGAGAAGTTGTATTAGGAGGAAGGGGAGGGCGGAAAATAGTATTGAAAGTGGAGAACAGACGTTTTGGGTTTGAAGAAAGATTAGAGATAAGAGTAGAAGAAGTAGTGTTGCTTATGGTGATTAAGGGCAGAATAGTAGGAGTTCAAGGTGAATTTGTAATGAAGAAAATCAGCTGAACTCCGAGATTTTCTCAAGTGCCGCTCAGTAGTATGGGAACATCTGCATAGGTACCGTGTCAGAGGAGTATGCCAGGGCTGAGGATGAGTGTGTGATTTCTGAGCTATGGTCAAGGATGTATGTAAGGGTAGAATTATAGTGGCAAATAGATTGGTCAGGGCAGGAAAAGGAGGAGAAGGATGAGAGGAGAGGTTTGAAGGAATTAGCAAGCTGTTGCTGATCTAATGACATAATGCTTCTGTGAAATTTGGTGTGAGGAGTAGAAGGAGGGAGAGTTGTAGGGAGGGATGATATGTTGCAAGTAAGGCGATGGTTGTCAGAAAGAGGAAAGAGGGGGAGTTTGTGAATCTTGAGAGAGTTAATCGATAGCTAAAGATCAGGTCAAGGGAGTGACCATCTGTGGGAGAATAAGTCCATTGTGACAAACCGAAAAAGGAAGTGAGTTGCAGAAGTTGTTTTGCAGATGAGGCAGTGAGAGTGTCAAGAGGGATGTTGAAGTCTGCAAGAATGAGGGCAGGGGTGTCTGAGGAAAGGAAATAAGGTAGCCAGGCAGCAAAGTGATCTAGAAATTGAGTTGAGGAGTCAGGGGGTCAGTATTTGACTGCAACACATATATAGAAAAGAGAGAATAAGCAGATCATGTGGGTTTTGAATGAGGAAAATGTGAGGGAAGAGATGGGTTGTATTTATTGAAAGGTGCACGAGAGGAAAGTAAAATACCTACACCACCTCCTTGTCTATTACCAGACCTAGGAGTGTGGCTGAAGTGGAGACCCCCATGTGACAGAGCAGCAGTGGATGCTGTGTCTAAGGGAGAGAGCCAGGTTTCTGTTAGGGCCAGAAGGTTAAAGGGACATTCCAGTCAAAATTTAAATGCACATAGATTAATTACATCTTTGAATGGAAACATATTTGCAATATACATGTATTAACAAAAATGCTTCTAGTAAAAGTTAGCACTGTTTTAGTGTTAACATTTTTCTCTGCATGTGAAGCATAGCTAGATATTGTCACTGCCCCCACATTTTAAATATTGCAGCTGCTCAGATCATCACTGTGGCTTGTATCATGTCAGAAATTAACTAATTGAGTCATTACCAGATGATATAAGCACCTTAGGCTCTCTGAGCAAGTGCTGTGTTTAAAATGCTGGTGCACGGTGCATACTAAAATACACTTTCGAAACAGCTATAGCTTTCATTAGAAGCATTTTTGCTAATGCATGTATATTACAAAATTGCTTCTGTTCAATAACAAAATGCACCCATGTGGTTTCCAATTTTGGCTGGAATATCCCTTTAAGGGAGCGAGAGATAAAGAAGTCATGTATAGAAGTGAGCTTGTTGCAAACAGAGCAAGAGTTACAGAGAGGGGTAGTGGCTTTTGATGCAAGAGGAATGTAAGTAAGGTTGGCAGAGTTGTTTTCTGAGTCTATGGGACGGTACACATGGATGTGCACAGCTAGGCAGTTGTTGGAGACCAGGATTATGGGAGATGTCACCAGCAGTTAGTAAAAGCAAGAGGGAGAGTGACATGAGATACAGATTTGCAGTAATGAGACTGCTTTTGAGACGAGGTGCAGGGGGGGAGAGAGAGTGTTTAGGGAAAGGTAAAGTTCATGAGTACAAAAGTAAGGTGAGTTTAAGAGAGATGGGCTAATGAACAGTGCAGGTGGAGAGCGAGAAGGAGTAATTGAATAATGTAGTTGGTTATAGAGACAAGAGGCAGCAAAAAGGAATATGAACATATTGAGCATTTTTACTAAAGTGTGGACCAATTAAACACAAAAGACACAGTATTACGGTAGCAATTGCATAAGGAAACAATGAGGTACATAGAACATAATATTACAAAAGTACTTGCTTTGTGTCTTGCCCCATCCTTGTTCAATTCTTGTATAATTCTATTGTTAATGCCTAACTTATAAAATGTTCACTTCAAAAATGTGTACATATGTTGTTGTAGCAATGCACAGCCAAAGCTGATGTTAAATTATATAGGCAGGGAAGTCAGCTGTGTCCATTAAATTACTTGATTGATAAATCAGAGACAAACGAAGGGCCAATTTGAAAGTTAGATTCTGGTCTGGTCAGGGTGAAATGTTAAGTAAACAGACAAAAACATTTGGAGGAGGTTAAAAATATGGCATAAGACAGCTATAAATTTTAGAATAATAGCAAGTATTGATAAGGATTGAACATCACATGGCAATTAACAAAACATTAGAAGTAATATATTGGATAACAGTACAACAAATATAGGACTAAATTAACAACCTAAAATAATTAGCTCTATTTGTTAATAATAATTTGTATTATTATTATTTAACTTTTAAGTTGAAAAAAACAAACAAAAAAACTAGCAGTGTCTTTTATATGTTTCGGGGAACAACAGAACAGTCTGAGGAAAGAAACTGTTACACAATAATAGATCCATCAATCTATCTATTCAATCACACACAAATACAGATCTCATGCAACACAGACTTATCTGGATGAAGGACTATACTTGTCAATATTTGAATCATGCAGAGTCAGTACTGTAGTTCAGTTCCATTGATAGCTTAACTTAAAGTGATAGTAAAGTTTCCAATTCGTATAATCAGTAACCGGAATGTAAACCATATTTAACATGGACTTTAATTCATCCATTCTAATGAAGATGCACAATAACTTACTTTTTAATGTTGCAAATAAATTCTAATACTCCGTGCTCCGTGTGCCCGCTTCAAACGTTTTTTATGTTTTCTTTCCTTATGAGCTTTTGACTGTTTTCCAATCGGCACTGTAGCCACCAACAAAAAAAAATATTTAATGCTATATGGCTAGAGAGCTCACGTGGGTGGGCTGAGCAGAGGGTATTAGAGTTTCATTGCTATATTACAAAGTTACAGCATATCTTCATTAGAATAGATTAATTAAAATGCATCTAAAATATTGTTTCCATTTTGAATCTGATTATATGAATTGGAAACTTTACCATCACTTATAGGTAGTTAATGGTATTACAATTTAGGATACCAAATTTAGACACTGGGGATTTATGTAGAATAATATTGTGTTCAAGGGAAAATATGTATGTAAAAAGAAGCAAAAAGACATTGTGGGAATCAGTATCATAGTACCAAAAATACAGCTGATCTTAAAATCAGGTAACCATGACAAATCTTTTGATACAACAGTTTATCTGTTGGTACTAACCTAGCAGATGGGAATATAGAACTGTAGAATAACCAATAGGTGTTCTTTGCTTCAACCACAGGAGCAACACTATTATTATTCAAATGCAAACCTTTTGGCTTGACATTTTGCTTCATTCTGTTCCATTGTGTAGGTTGTACTATTTCTAATGGACTTGTGCCATGACAAAACATTTAGCATCCCAAATAAAAAATATGTACATTTTAGTATACATTTCATTCTTTTTTATTTGTAACACAAAATATGTAGTGTATTTATTGAATTGCTCAAATGGACACTTTTATGTGGGGAAAAAGGAGGATTATTTACTAGAACCACAGAAGGGTGGACCGCAGCTGTTTAATTTATATTGCCCTTAAAACCAGGAGTTTTTTGCCCGAACTGGACATTAAGGGCCACTCTTTTAACAATTTACCTCTCTACTTAGGGTTGGTGACAGAGAAAAGAGCCTTCTGCATCTAGAGTTAAAATTGATCTACAGATTTACTACTATTGTGCCTTCTGGTCTAAATACCACACCAACCACGAATGGCATTGTTTTTACTCATGTTCATTGGCACATATAATATATGATTAAACTCTTTAGCTGAAATTGGGTTCTATTTATTGTGGTTTATTTCACTGTAGAAAAGGGTGACTAGCTTTTTAAATATAGATTTTCTTCAAATATTAATATTCAATTACTTTCAGGTAGATTACAAGTTTTGTGTTCATGTTTTAACGCTAAAAAAATTGTAATTTCAGCGTTAAAACAGCAACGCAGCCGGTATAGTCGGTCTTGTCGGTATAGCTGTACCACAAGCCTTTTAGCCTGTAACGCAACGTCAGTCCCGCAATTGAAAAAAATGACTTTTTTTCATGGAATTCCCATAGCGCTGCCATTACAAATTTTGTGGTGAGGCTAAAAAACTTGCGTTCCAGCCTATACCGACACAATCTGTACCACCATCTGAGAGTAGTAGTTATGAGTTTTACGCAAACAAAACTGTTACATAAAACTCATAACTAAAGTGTTACAAAGTACACTAACACCCATAAACTACCTATTAACCCCTAAACTAATAGTTACATTGTATCTAGCTTAGGGTTTATATTTATTTTACAGGCAACTTTGTATTTATTTTAAATAGGTACAATAGTTATTAAATAGTTATTAACTATTTAATAACTACCTAGTTAAAATAAAGACAAATATACCTGTAAAATAAATCCTAACCTAAGTTACAATTACACTTAACACTACACTATCATTAAACTAATATCCTAAACTACCTACAGTTAATTACAATTACATTAAATAAACTAAATTACGAGAAAAAAAACACTAAATTACAGAAAAAAAAGAATTACAAGAATTTTAAACTAATTACACCTACTCTAATCCCCCTAATAAAATAAAAAAGCTCCCCAAAATAATAAATTTATCTACCCTACACTAAATTACAAATAGCCCTTAAAAGGGCCTTTTGCGGGGCATTGCCCCAAAGTAATCAGCTCTTTCACCTGTAAAACAAAATACAATACACCCCCCCAACATTAAAATCCACCACCCACACACCCAACCCTACTCTAAAACCCGCCCAATCCCCCCTTAATAAAACCTAACACTACCCCCCTGAAGATCTCCCTACCTTGAGCCGTCTTCACCCAGCCGGGCACAAGTGGACCTCCAGATGGGCAGAAGTCTTCATCCGATCCGGGCAGAAGAGGTCCTCCAAGCGGCAGAAGTCTTCATCAAGGCAGCATCTTCTATCTTCATCCATCCGGAGCGGATCCATCAGCCAATCGGAATTAAGGTAGGAAAAATCCTATTGGCTGATCCAATCAGCCAATAGGATTGAGCTCGCATTCTATAGGCTGATTGGAACAACCAAAAGAATGCAAGCTCAATCCTATTGGCTAATCCAATCAGCCAATAGGATTGAACTTCATCCGCTCCGCTTCGGATGGATGAAGATAGAAGATGCCGTCTAGATCCGAGATGCCCGGATCGGATGAAGACTTCTGCTCCTCTGGAGGTCCACTTGTGCCCAGCTGGGTGAAGACGGCTCAAGGTAGGGAGATCTTCAGGGGGGTAGTGTTAGGTTTTATTAAGGGGGGATTGGGTGGGTTTTAGAGTAGGGTTGGGTGTGTGGGTGGTGGGTTTTAATGCTGGGGAGTATTGTATTTTTTTTTTTACAGGTGAAAGAGCTGATTACTTTGGGGCAATCCCCCGCAAAAGGCCCTTTTAATGGCTATTTGTAATTTAGTGTAGGGTAGGGAATTTTATTATTTTGGGGGGCTTTTTTATTTTATTAGTGGGATTAGATTAGGTGTAATTAGTTTAAAATTCTTGTAAAAAAAATTTCTCCGTAATTTAGTGTGTTTTTTTCCGTAATTTAGTTTATTTAATTTAATTGTAATTAATTGTAGGTAGTTTAGGTAATTAGTTTAATTATAGTGTAGTGTTAGGTGTAATTGTAACTTAGGTTAAGATTTATTTTACAGGTATATTTGTCTTTATTTTAACTAGGAAGTTATTAAATAGTTAATAACTATTTAATAACTATTCTACCTAGTTAAAATAAATACAAAGTTACCTGTAAAATAAATATAACTCCTAAGCGAGCTACAATGTAACTATTAGTTATATTGTAGCTGTCTTAGGGTTTATTTTATCGGTAAGTATTTAGTTTTAAATAGGATTGATTTATTTAATGATGGTAAATTTATTTTGTTTAATTTAAATTATATTTAAGTTAGAGGGGTGTTAGGGTTAGGGTTAGACTTAGGTTTAGGGGTTAATAAATTTATAATAGTGGCGGTGACGTTGGCTGCGGCAGATTAGGGGTTAATAAATTTAATATAGTTGCGGCGACGTTGGGGGGGCAGATTAGGGGTTAATAAATATAATGTAGGTGTCGGCGATGTTGGGGGCAGCAGATTTGGGGGGATTTATAGAGATAATGTAGGTGGCGGCGGTGTCCGGAGCGGCAGATTAGGGGTTAATAATATAATGTATGTGTCTACGATAGCGGGGGCGGCAGATTAGGGGTTAATAGGTGTAATATTAGGGGTGTTTACACTCGGGGTTCATGTTAGGGTGTTAGGTGCAGACATAACTTTTATTTCCCCATAGGAAACAATGGGGCTGCGTTAGGAGCTGAACGCTGCTTTTTTGCAGGTGTTAGTTTTTTTTCAGCCAGCTCAGCCCCATAGTTTCCTTTGGGGAAATCGTGCATGAGCACGTTTAGCCAGCTCACCGCTGACTTAAGCAACGCTGGTATTGAGGTGAGATGTGGAGCTAAATTTTGCTCTACGCTCACCTTTTTGCGGCTAACGCCAGGTTAAAAAAAACCTGTAATACCAACGTTGTCTTAAGGGAGCGGTGGGAAAAAAAGGCTTGTTAGCAACGCAAGTCTTACCGACAAAAACTCATAATCTAGCCGTTAGGTTTTATTTTTTTTATTTATTTTAACTAGGTAGACTAGTTAGTAAATAGTTAACTATTTACTAACTACCTAGTTAAAATAAATACAAATTTACCTGTGAAATAAAACCTAAGCTGGCGTACACTGAAACCTACCATTACAAAAATAAAAAAAAATCTACCATTACAAAAAATAACAAACGAAATTATCCAAAACAATAAAATATATTCCTATTTTAATACCCTGTTTAAAAAAAAAACACCCCCCCAAAAAAACCCTAATCGATAATAAACTACCAAGGGCCCTTAAAAGGGCTTTTTGTAGGCCCTTAAAAGGGCCTTTTGTAGGGCATTGCCCTAAAGAAATCAGCTATTTTTCTTCAAAAGAAAAACAAACCCCCCCTAATAGTATACAAACCCCCTCCCCCCAAACCCACAAAATAAAAATAAAGTAAAATCTATTCTACCCATTGCCCTGAAAAGGACATTTGTATGGGCAAAAATGGCTATTCTAACAAAAAAACAAAACACCCCAAAAACGAAAAAAAAAAAAATTACACAAAATAACAAACACATTTTACAAAAAAATAACAATTATTCCTATTCTAATATCCATTTTAAAAAAAAAACACTCCAAAATAAAAGAAACCTAATCTATAATAAACTACCAATAGCCCTTAAAAGGGCCTTTTGTAGGGCATTGCCCTAAAGAAATCGGCTTTTTTTCTAAACAAAAATACAAAGACCCACTAACATTACAACCCCCCCCAACGCACAAAATAAAAACAAACTATCTAAAAAAAACTAATCTACCCATTGCCCTGAAAAGGACATTTGTTTGGGCATTGCCCTTAAAAGGTCATTCAGCTCTTAAGAAATGCCCAAACCCTAATCTAAAAAAAAAATCCCACCCAAAAGAAACTTAAAAAATCTAACACTAACCCCTCTTTAGGTACTCACAGTTGCTGAAATCCCGTTTGAACGATCTCCATCCCGGAGGCTCCATCTTTATCTAGGCAGCTCCATCTTCATCCATCATGGGACTGGCATCTTCTTCATCCCTGCGGAGGAAGAGCGGTTGATGCGTGGAGGCGTAGGTCCAGGCGAAGGTCCAAGCAGAGGTCCATCGATCCGACGTGGAGGTCCTCTTCATGCGATCGTCCGCCGCACACTGAGGATTAAAATGCAATGTACCCCTTTTATACTGGCTGATTCAAACAGCCAATAGAAATGAGAGCTGCTTAAATCATATTGGTTGATTTGAACAGCCAATAGGATTTTAGCAGCCCTAATTCCTATTGACTGATACACATTTTTCAGCCAATAGGAATGCAATGGTACCCCCAGTATAAAAGGGGTGCATTGCATTTCAATCCTCAGTGTGCAGCAGACGATTGCATGAAGAGGACATCCATGTTGGATCGATGAACCTCCGTCTGGGTCTCCACCTTGGATCTCCGCCTTGGACCTCCGCCTAGACCACCGCCTTGGACCTTCGCCTGGACTTCCGTCTCCACAACATCGACTGCTCTGCCTCCGCAGGGGGGAAGAAGATGCCGGTCCCGCGATGGATGAAGATGGAGCCGCCTGGATGAAGATGGAGCCGCCGGGATGAAGATCGTTCAAGCAGGACTTCAGCAACTTTGAGTACCTAAAGAGGGGTTAGTATTAGGTTTTTAAAGGTTTTTTGGGGTGTTTTAGTTATATTGTAGCTAGCTTAGGTTTTATTTCACAGGTAAGTATGTATTTAGTTTTAAATAGTTATTATTAAGTTAATAATTGTAACTTTAATTTAGCTCTGTTTTAATTATGTTAAAGTTATGGGGGGGTTAGGGTTAGGGTTACGGTAAGGGTTAGGTTTAGGGTTACAGTTAGGTTTAGGGGTTAATATAGTTTAATTTACGTTGTTGCAATATGGGGGACTGGCGGCTTAGGGGTTAATAGGTTTATTTAGTGGTAGTGATGTAGGAGGCCAGAGGTTTAGAGGTTAATAACTTTATTTAGCTATGTTGGGGAGCGGTGGAAAAGGGATTCATATTTTTATTATAGTGTGGGCAATGTTGGGGTGCGAGGAAGTAGGGGTTAATAACTTTAGTATGTATAGTGGCAGCGATATCGTGAGCGACAGTTTAGGGGTTAATAGATTTATTTTGGTGGCGGCGATATCGGGAGCGGCAGATTAGGGGTTATTAACAATATGTATATGTCGGGGGCAGCAGATTAGGGGGTGTTTAGATGTGAGGTTTATGTTAGCGTGTTAGGTTTAAACATAACTTTTTTTACTCCTAGACATCAATGGGGCTGTATTACAGAGCTTTTCATTCTGCGCTTCAGGTGTTTTCAGTTTTTTTTCGAACACTTTCTCCCTATTGATGTCTATGGGGAAAGAGTGCACAAGCACGTCAAAGCAGCGCTTGTATTTTGTGCGTTATGGAGCTCAACGCAACCATATCGCACGCACAAGCCGGCTTTTCAAAAATTTGTAATGGCAGCGCTATTTAGGGTGAAATAGTGCAAAACTTGTAATCTAGGTGTTTGTTATTTGTAAAAGTTCTCCAAATTGCTTGGTACAAAAAATTGGTACACAACACTAATACATGGTAAAAATAAAGATACAAAAAACAGACAACACAAAATAAATAGAGGAGGAAAATAGTCCTTCTCTGAAGAACATGTAATATCTACAAGTTGAAAGGAGATGAGACCAAATTGTAGAGTAACTTTTAACGTGGAATGTAGTTGCTTGACAGTATGGGATTTATTTTTTTGGTTAGGGTAGAGAGCAGTGCTAAATAGATAGATTTAAAAATTGTTTGAAGTGAGAAATAGGGTCTAGAGTTCTAGTGAATAGGAGCAGTCAAGGAAAAGTGTTGGAGACAAGAGAGAAAAGTGTTGATGCGAGTGAATAAGTCGCGTTTCATAGCTTAGGTTCAATATAATGAATTGGATTTGAACGCTTATGGGGAGCCATTGTTGGGACTAAAAGAGTGGGTAGCTGATGTGGACCAGTGACTTAGGTAATCTGACTGAAGCATTAATCATATATTATATGAGTTAGTTAATTAATATTTTGGTGGTGTCTTGGGTTAGAAAAGGGCAAATTCTAGAGATATTGCATAGATAAACACAAAATAATTGATAAGTGCTTTTATATGTGGCATGAAGATAAATTTAGAGCCCAAAGTAATGCTAAGACTTGGGTTGAAATATTGAACATAGAGTTTTTCACAAGAGAGATATCTAGTGCAGTGTGTCCATGATAGGAGGGAATAAGGAGACATTCAGGATTTTAAAGATTAAGGTTTAGGTAGTTTGAAGACATTCAGAAGAAACAACTGCAGAGAGACAAGTAGTGACATGGTTGAGTAAAGACAGAGGGATATCAGGAAAAGAGAAAGTTCTGGTTGGTATCAGCAAAGATGTGGTACTGGAACCCATGCAAAATATATGTTTTCCAATGGTGGATATATAGATTGAGAAAACAAGAGACCAAGAATATTACAGAAAAAGCAAAGGATCAGAAGCTATGCCTTTAAAAGAAGTAGGAGTAGTGGGTAGAGGTACATGTGAATGGAGAATGACTGAGAATAGTAATGTGGAGAAAATGACAACATTGATATAAGGGATGAGAAATAGATTTGATTAGTAAAGTTATGTACAGAGTTTACGGGAACAGAATGAATTGGTAATGATTCATATTTAGCATTGTTGAGTGATTTCCTTCATTGACATTCAGCAGCCTGTGAAATTGTTAGGAGATAGTTGATCTGTTTGTCCTTAAGTGCATGATACATGGCAAATCGAATTGTATTGTGAGGTCAAAAGATTTGGGCAGAAGGTTAGGTGTGTGCGTGTATTCATGAAAATAATGACATCTCTCTCTTACTATGTAATCTATCTATCTATCTATATATCTGGAGAGAGAGAGAGAGAAATATTTTCAGGCATGTAATACATAGGGACATTTGTCATTATAAGCTATATGTATAATCTTTAAATATATCTCTGTGTTAATTATCTATTTTTTACTTTTGTTTTGTAGAGTTTCTGCATGTGAGAACTTACCTGTGGAAGATGAATCAGTTGATCTGATAAATGGAGCTCTTTCAGTAAACTATTTTGATTTAGATACATTTTTCCAAGAAGCTATTCGGATTCTGAAGCCCAATGGTTGCGTTGCTTTTTATACCATTAAAGCTGACTTCAAGCTTGAATATGGAAATTGCTCAGAGACTCTGACAGACTTTTTTAATCAGGTAAGGGTGAATTTAATAACTGACTTTGGCTTTACCTGTATATAGATCTGTTATAGTTTATAGTTTAATATGATGATACAAGGAGTTCATTCAATGCAATCGCATAAGAGCAGAGCATGTCAATCACCCCAGACAAAGATGTTTGGATGATTTAACTCAGTCACTTCAGAGGTCGAAGAGAGGTTAGAAATAAGTGGTCTTATTACTCCTGCTTCTTAACGCTCAGTTTTCAGACTTACATGAGCCTTTTCAGCATGAGCTCCACAGCTGCATCTGCAGCTTGATAAATGGAGCTTTAAGAGTGTATTATCACATTAAAGGCACATATGGCACAGTAAGATAAAAAATTAAACATGATTCAGACAGAATGTGCAATTTTAAACAACATTCTAATTTACTTCTATTATCAAATTTGCTTTGTTTTGTTGAAGAGTAGGCTGATAAGACTTCAGGAGCGTGCACATTGCGTGCAGTCTTTTGCAGCAGTATTTGCACCAATGCATAAGATTGCTATTAACATTGTTGCAAACAATGGTTTCAGATATGTGCATGCTCCTGAGCTCATCTAGGATTATTCTTTAAGGATGCCAAAATAAATAAGCAACAATTATAATAGAGGTAAAATGGAAAGTTTTTTAAAATGTTATGTTGCATCCAAATCCATTGAAGTTTGACTTTACTTTCCATTTAAATATAGGAAACACCTAATTTCTTACTTATCCACTGTAATTTCTTATTAATCTAGGACTATAGGACTATTAGAAACATAGAAACATAGCTTTTGACGTCACATAAGAACCATAGGCCCAACACGTCTACCCAATATTTCCTAAGAATATAAACTATACACAATACTCAAGATAAGGCCTAACTAGTGATCTGTAAAGTGACATAAGAACCTTACTATTTCTGGTGCAAATACCTCTACCAATGCAACCAAGCATTCTACATGGCCTTACTCGTTGCAATGCTACATTGTTTTCTAAATCATCTGAAATTCTCAAGAGTTCCTCATTTAACAGTCAAGAAAGTGTCATTGAGTTTGAAATTAACGTTTGTTTTTTTGTTTCCTAAATTAATAATTTTGCACTTTGCGGTGTTAAACTTAAGATCCCAGTCATTTCTCCAATCCTCCATTTTCTAAATCAATTTTCATTAAGTCCACCACCGCTGGAAAATCTAATCTATTACAATTTTTTGTATAATCTGCAAACAGACATTATTACCCCTTTAGCCCTTTTCTGATATCACTGATAAATATGTTAATCAAAACAGGCACCAGAACTGACTCCTGATTAACACCACTAGTAACTGCCTTCTCTGCTGAATGTACTCCATTTAGGAAGACACTCTTTTTTCCTATCCTTAAGTCAGCATTCTACCAAGTTAACAATTTTTGATTCTAGACCAAGGAGATACAGTTTGTAAATTAGATTGTTGTTTGGGATGGTGTAAAATGCTTTGCTAAAACCTAGATATGCTTTGTCAAGGGTCCACCCTGGTCTAATACTTTTGTTACATAATCAAAGTCAATTAGATTAGTCTGACTTGGTCTCCCTGAAGTAAAACCATGCTGATTTTGGTCCTCTGAATTGTTTCTCTTTATGTAAGTCATAATTCTTTCTTTTAAGAGAGTTTCATTTAATGTCCCTACTACTGAAGTTAAACTGACTGGCCTGTAGTTATCAGATTCTTCTCTACTGTCCTTTTTATGGAGAGGTACTACATTTGCTATTCTTCAGTCATCTGAAACAACTCCTATCAATAGTGACTGATTAAACAGATCAGTCAATGGGGCAGCCAGCACAGATCAAAGTTCCTTTAAAACCCTTGTATACAGGGAGTGCAGAATTATTAGGCAAGTTGTATTTTTGAGGATTAATTTTATTATTGAACAACAACCATGTTCTCAATGAACCCAAAAAACTCATTAATATCAAAGCTGAATAGTTTTGGAAGTAGTTTTTAGTTTGTTTTTAGTTATAGCTATTTTAGGGGGATATCTGTGTGTGCAGGTGACTATTACTGTGCATAATTATTAGGCAACTTAACAAAAAACAAATATATACCCATTTCAATTATTTATTTTTACCAGTGAAACCAATATAACATCTCAACATTCACAAATATACATTTCTGACATTCAAAAACAAAACAAAAACAAATCAGTGACCAATATAGCCACCTTTCTTTGCAAGGACACTCAAAAGCCTGCCATCCATGGATTCTGTCAGTGTTTTGATCTATTCACCATCAACATTGCGTGCAGCAGCAACCACAGCCTCCCAGACACTGTTCAGAGAGGTGTACTGTTTTCCCTCCTTGTAAATCTCACATTTGATGATGGACCTCAGGTTCTCAATGGGGTTCAGATCAGGTGAACAAGGAGGCCATGTCATTAGATTTTCTTCTTTTATACCCTTTCTTGCCAGCCATGCTGTGGAGTACTTGGACGCGTGTGATGGAGCATTGTCCTGCATGAAAATCATGTTTTTCTTGAAGGATGCAGACTTCTTCCTGTACCACTGCTTGAAGAAGGTGTCTTCCAGAAACTGGCAGTAGGACTGGGATTTGAGCTTGACTCCATCCTCAACCCGAAAAGGCCCCACAAGCTCATCTTTGATGATACCAGCCCAAACCAGTACTCCACCTCCACCTTGCTGGCGTCTGAGTCGGACTGGAGCTCTCTGCCCTTTACCAATCCAGCCACGGGCCCATCCATCTGGCCCATCAAGACTCACTCTCATTTCATCAGTCCATAAAAACTTAGAAAAATCAGTCTTGAGATATTTCTTGGCCCAGTCTTGACGTTTCAGCTTGTGTGTCTTGTTCAGTTTTCAGCTTGTGTGTCTTGTTCAGTGGTGGTCGTCTTTCAGCCTTTCTTACCTTGGCCATGTCTCTGAGTATTGCACACCTTGTGCTTTTGGGCACTCCAGTGATGTTGCAGCTCTGAAATATGGCCAAACTGGTGGCAAGTGGCATCTTGGCAGCTGCACGCTTGACTTTTCTCAGTTCATGGGCAGTTATTTTGCGCCTTGGTTTTTCCACATGCTTCTTGCGACCCTGTTGACTATTTTGAATGAAACGCTTGATTGTTCGATGATCACGCTTCAGAAGCTTTGCAATTTTAAGAGTGCTGCATCCCTCTGCAAGATATCTCACTATTTTTGACTTTTCTGAGCCTGTCAAGTCCTTCTTTTGACCCATTTTGCCAAAGGAAAGGAAGTTGCCTAATAATTATGCACACCTGATATAGGGTGTTGATGTCATTAGACCACACCCCTTCTCATTACAGAGATGCACATCACCTAATATGCTTAATTGGTAGTAGGCTTTCGAGCCTATACAGCTTGGAGTAAGACAACATGCATAAAGAGGATGATGTGGTCAAAATACTCATTTGCCTAATAATTCTGCACTCCCTGTAAATATTATCAGGGCCCACTGATGTTTTTACATTTATTATTGATAATGCCAATAAAACATCATCCTCAGTAAAAAGATTAGTGGTACGCCCATTTCCATTTTTTTTGTAGCATTCCTTCAAGGGGCATTATAAACCAAAATTATTATAGGCTATTTAAATAAAGCAGTATGTGTAGATACAATTTACAATTGACATGCATTACCTATTTTGCAGCTAACTCTCCTAAAAATTAGATAAACAATTCATGGTGTTTCACTGAATATATATACCTAAGTACTATACTCTAATCACTGACTGAGCTATTGTTTTCTCTTCATTCCCTAACTGCCTACAGCAGGAAGTCACTAACTGACATGTCTGGCTCACTAAAGCTGCAATAAGTTATATGAGGTCTGCTGAGAAACTGTTGTTTTATTTGTAAAGGATCATATTTTAGTGAGAAGTGTGTGTGAACTTTAGCTACCTGTTTGTAACCACTGGTGCAGCAGAGAAGCCATAGTTGTCTGATTTTAGGTAAATTAGCTTCCACACACAGGGTTGTAGGCAGTTAGGGAGTTCTACTTCTTGGCTGTAGGCAGTTAGGGAGTGAGAAGAAAACAATAGCTCGGTGATTAGAGTATAGTATGTAGGTATACATATTCAGTGAAATACCCTGCATGGTTTATCCCATTTTTAGGAGATTAAGGTAATGCATGTCAATTGCAAATTTTATCTACACCTAATGCTTTATTTAAATAGCTTATAATAATTTTGGTGTATAATGCCCCTTTAATGTAGACATTGTATCTTCACAATCTTTTGTGAAGACAGAACAGAAGTAAACATTGAGACAGTTTGCAATTTGCTTATCTCCTTCTACTATTCTACCATCAGTTATTTTCAGGTTTACTATTCCAACCTTAGTTTTTCTCTTTTCGCTGACATATCTAAAGAAGGGTTTGTTCCCATGTTTTAAGACCATCCTATCTTCTATTGCTTAGACTTTTTTTTTGTCGGAGTCTCCATATTTGCACACCATCATCTGACTGGGTGTGTCTAATTTTTATAAGCTATTTTTTGGTCTTTACAGCATGTGCGACTTCTATGGAAAACCATATTGTTTTACTCTTTCTTTTACTTTTAGACATAAGTGTGTGGATTGCATCTAAAATGTCACCTTTCAAAAAGTCCCACTGTTCTTGAGTCCCAGTATTAAGAGTTTACTCTTTAAAATAGTTGTGCAAGTATTCTCCCATGTATGAAAAATCAGCCTTCCTAAAGTCTAAAACTTTTTTTTAGTCCAGCTTTCCTTCTCCTCTGCATATCACCCTCAATCCAATGGCGCTGCGGAACGGCTCTGGAATAGTTCCTCCGTTGCTATGTCTCAGATCACCACAATAATTGGTCTGAACTGTTACCTTGGGCAGAGTTTGCTCGTAATAGTGCTATTAATGATTCCTCCCAGTTATCCCCGTTCATGGCGAATTATGGGTTTCAACCATCCTTGTTGCATGATTCATTCATGTCTCAGGGAATTACGGCTTTATAGGAGCATCTACAGCAACTCCGTTCCATGTGGGTGCAGATTCAGGATTGCCTTCATCATTCTATGCAGTGCCAAAAGTTCCAGGCTGATCGTAGGCATCTGCCTGCGCCTTCCTACCAGGTTGGTGAGAGAGTTTGGCTGTCCTTCCGCAACTTGAACCTTCGTGTACCTTCCAATAAACTGGCTCTCCGTTATGTTGGTCCTTTTCGGATTCTCCGACGGGTCAATCCTGTGGCCTATGCTTTTGACCTTCCTCCTGCAATGCGCATCT
This sequence comes from Bombina bombina, assembly GCF_027579735.1. Taxonomy (NCBI): domain Eukaryota; kingdom Metazoa; phylum Chordata; class Amphibia; order Anura; family Bombinatoridae; genus Bombina; species Bombina bombina. Next base: position 579,346,075 of record NC_069499.1, read on the forward strand.
CCAATGTTTTTCATGTCTCCCTCTTGAAACCATTGGTTTGTAATTGGTTTACCACTGTGTTGCCTCGTCCCCGTCCTATCTTTGTTGACAACCATGAATAATATGAGGTCAGCAGCATTATTGACTCTCGTATGTCCAGGGGTCGTGTATGGTATTTTGTTCACTGGAGGGGTTACGGTCTGGAGGAGCGTTCATGGGTTCCCTCCTCTGATGTTCATGCTCCCACCCACCTCCGTGCCTTCCATGCCCGTTTCCCCAATAAGCCTTTTGTCCTCCTGTGGGGGAGGGGTCGTTGAGAAGGAGGGTACTGTCAGGGTTTTTTCCCTGCTTTGTTTGCCATGTGCTGCTGGCAGCCATTTTACTCACCTTGCTGAATCTGGTTCAGAGTGTGTGATGCTGCTCATTTCCTGGACACCCTCTTATGGTCAGACTGTTGTGCATCATCCGTGTGAGACAGGTTGCAGTCTTAGAATTGTGATGTCATCACTTATTATTTAAAGGTCCTCTGTTCAGTATGCTTTGCCCTTGCGTTGTCTCAGACCTGTTTGTGAGTTCCTGTGTATTACCTGGCTAGTCTGACGTCTCTTGTAGTTCCTGATCCCTGGATTGTTCCTGACTTTGCTGTTCTCCTTGTTTCTGATTCCATCTCATCTGACTACTCGCTTTGGCTCCTGACTTTGCTCATCTGACTTCCAGCTCTGGTTTTGACTCCTGGCTTGTTATTTGACTTATGGACTTTTTATTATTTTTGTTATTAATAAAGGTGTGATTATTTTTGCACTTCTTGTTTTAGTCTGATTCCTGGCACCCTGACACATTGATGTTTATCGGGGAAAAAAAAGTTACATTTAAACCTAACACCTTAACATAAACCCCACGTCTAAACACCCCTAATCTGTCACCCCGACATCGCCGCCACCTACATAATGTTATTAACCCCTAATCCACCGCTCCAGATATCGCAGCCACCGAAATAAATCTATTAACCCATAATCTGCTGCTCCCAATATCACTGCCACTATACTAAAGTTATTAACCCATATTCCCCTGTACCCCAACATCACCCACACTATAATAAATCTATTAACCCCTATTCCGCTGCTCCCCGACATTGCCGGCACTAAATAAAGTGATTAATCCCTAACCCTACACTAACCCCTCTTTAGGTACTCACAGTTGCTGAAGTCCCACTTGAAGGATCTTCATCCCGGTGGCTCCATCTTCATCCAGGCGACATCTTCTATATTCATCCCAGCGGCGCGGAGCATCCTCTTCATACGGTCGCTGCTGTATACTGTATCTTCAATGCAAGGAAGTCTTTTCAAAATGGCGTTCCTTGCATTCCTATTGGCTGATTTGATTTTGAAATTAAAATCAGCCAATAGGATGAAAGCTACTGAGAGCTGTTTAACTTAGGGCAATGCCCTACAAAAGGCCCTTTTAAGGGCTATTGGTAGTTTATTGTAGGCTAGGTTTTTTTTATTTTGGGTGGGCTTTTTTATTTTTATAGGGCTATTAGATTAGGTGTAATTCTTTTTTATTTTTGATAATTTCGTTTGTTATTTTTGTAACTTAGTGTTTGTTATTTTTTGTAATTTAGTATTTGTTGTATTTAGATAGTTTGTAATTTTTATAGTAGTGTTAGGATTTTTTTAATGTGTATTTTAGTTTTCTTTAATTGGTAGTTAGTTTAATTTTAGATAAATGGTAATATTAGTTTAATTTTTAGTTTAAACTTAGTTTTTTTAATTTGACAGGTAAGTTTTATTTTAATTTAAGATAGGGAAATTTTTATTTTAATATAAAGCTAAGGGGGCGTTAGGTTTAGGGGTTACTAGTTTAAATGGCGTCTCTTAGATTCCGATTGGCTGATAGAATTCTATTGGCTGATGCTGATGATTGGAACAGCCAATTGAACTTCAATCCAATTGGCTGATTGAATCAGCCAATATGATTTTTTCTACCTTAATTCCGATTGGCTGATAGAATTCTATCAGTCAATCGGAATCTAAGGGATGCCATCTTGGATGATGTCACTTAATGCTCCGCGTCGGATGTCTTGAAGATGGACCCACTCTGCGTTGGATGGATGAAGAGAGAAGATGCCATCTGGAGGAAGACTTCTGCCCATCTGGAGGATCACTTCGCCCGGCTTGGATGAAGACTTCTTCCGGCTTCATTGAAGACTTCGACCCGGTTGGATGAAGGCTTCTGCCGCTTCCTTGAGGATGGATGTCGGATCTTCAGAACAGTAAGTCGATCTTCAGGGGGTTAGTGTTAGGTTTTTTTAAGGGTGTATTGGGTGGGTTTTATTTTTAGGTTAGGGACTTTGGGCCACAAAAGAGCTAAATGCCCATCCAAATGCCCTTTTCAGGGCAACGGGGAGCTTAGGTTTTTTTAGCTTTTATTTGTGGGGTTGATTGTGTGGGTGGTGGGTTTTACTGTTGGGTGGGTTGTTTGTAATTTTTTTTACAGGAAAAAGTGCTGATTACTTTGGGGCAATTCCCCGCAAAAGGCCCTTTTAAGGGCTATTGGTAGATTAGTTTAGGCTAGGGTTTTTTTTTATTTTGGGGGGCTTTTTATTTTGATAGGGCTATTAGATTAGGTGTAATTAGTTTAAATCTTGTATTTTGTTTATTATTTTCTGTAATTTAGTGGGGGTTTTTTGTACTTTAGCTAATTTAATTTAATTTAGGTAATTGTATTTAATTTAGTAAATGTATTTAATTATAATTTAGTGTAGGTGTTATTGTAACTTAGGTTAGGTTTTATTTTACAGGTACTTTTGTCTTTATTTTAGCTAGGTAGTTATTAAACAGTTAATAACTATTTAGTAACTATTCTACCTAGTTAAAATAAATACAAACTTGCCTGTAAATTAAAATTAACCCTAAGCTAGATACAATGTAACTATTAGTTATATTGTAGCTAGATTAGGGTTTATTTTATAGGTAAAATAGGAATAATGTAGTTAATGATAGGAATTTTATTTAGACTTTTTTAAATTATATTTAAGTTAGGGGGTGTTAGGTTTAGGGTTAGACTTAGTTTTAGGGGTTAATACATTTAGTATAGTGGCGGCGACGTTGGGGAACGGCAGATTAGGGGTTAATAAGTGTAGGTAGGTGGCGGTGACATTGGGGGTGGCAGATTAGGGGTTCATAAGTATAATGTAGGTGGCGGCAGTGTCCGGAGCGGCAGATTACGGGTTAATAAGAATAATGTAGGTGTCGGGGGCGGAAGATTAGGGGTTAATAAGTGTAAGATTAGGGGTGTTTAGTCTCGGGGTTCATGTTAGGGTGTTAAGTGTAGACATAAATTTTATTTCCCCATAGGAATCAATGGGTCTGCGTTACTGAGTTTTACGATGCTTTTTTGCAGGTGTTAGACTTTTTCTCAGCCGGTTCTCCCCATTGATTCCCATGGGGAAATCGTACACGAGCACTTACTGACTTAAGCAGCGCTGGTATTGGAGTGTGGTAATTAGCAAAATTTTGCTCAACGCTCACTTCTTGCCTTTTAATGATGGGTTTGTAAAAACCTGTAATACCAGCGCTGTAGGTAAGTGAGCGGTGAGACAAAACTGCTCTTTAGCACTGCACAGCTCAAAACGAAAAACTCATAATCTAGCCAACAGTTCTTTATTGGCACATCAATAACAAAATAGTAACATTTTGGGGATCAATCACCCCTTCATCAGACCAAGTGGACTTAATCTGATAAAGGGGTGATTGATCCCCGAAACATACTATTTTGTTTTTGATGTGCCAATAAAGCACTACATTTGCACAAATCCAGTGAGTGCATGCCTATTCAATATTATAACTTGTGCTTGCCTGCACCCTGGTAGCTGTTTCTTAGGTAGGAGTGCGCTCTATTGTGAACATTTTATATATATATATATATATATATATATATATATATATATATATATATATATATATATATATATTGCCCTTAGGGGGCTATTGGTGCAGACCCTTGGTGATCATGAAGTTGAATAGAGAGAGAAACAAATAAATATTTTGTTTACAAAAAGACACGGTTACAGCACTCTTTGTCACAAGGAATAACACAGCTAGTAATTAAGTAAATATATTACAATTTATTGATACAGCAAATCCTTTAAGCAAGCACACTGCATCTTTGCTCAAAGTGGTCATGAATCAAATACTTATTGTATTTAATTCATGACCACTTTGAGCAAAGATGCAGTGTGCTTCCTGAAAGGATTTGCTGTATCAATAAATTGTAATATATTTACTTAATTACTAGCTATTATTCCTTGTGACAAAAAGAGTGATGTATTCCCTGTCTTTTTGGAAACAAAATATTTATTTGTTTCTCTCTCTTTTCTTATTTTTTCAACTAATATATATATATATATATATATATATATATATATATATATATATTATATGGGTGGGCTAGCTCTGTTCATGTGTGCACCACTTGTGTTTATTAAACATATATATATATATATATATATATATATATATATATATATATATATACACTGCTCAAAAAAATAAAGGGAACACTTAAACAACACAATGTATCTCCAAGTCAATCACACTTCTGTGAAATCAAACTGTCCACTTAGGAAGCAACACTGAATGACAATCAATTTCACATGCTGTTGTGCAAATGGGATAGACAACAGGTGGAAATTATAGGCAATTAGCAAGACACCCCCAATAAAGGAGTGGTTCTGCAGGTGGTGACCACAGACCACTTCTCAGTTCCTATGCTTTCTGGCTGATGTTATGGTCACTTTTGAATGCTGGTGGTGCTTGCACTCTAGTGGTAGCATGAGACGGAGTCTACAACCCACACAAGTGGCTCAGGTAGTGCAGCTCATCCAGGATGGCACATCAGTGCGAGCTGTGGCAAGAAGGATTGCTGTGTCTGTCAGCGTAGTGTACAGAGCATGGAGGCGCTACCAGGAGACAGGCCAGTACATCAGGAGACGTGGAGGAGGCCGTAGGAGGGCAACAACCCAGCAGCAGGACCGCTACCTCCACCTTTGTGCAAGGAGGAACAGGAGGAGCACTGCCAGAGCCCTGCAAAATGACCTCCAGCAGGCCACAAATGTGCATGTGTCTGCTCAAACGGTCAGAAACAGACTCAATGAGGGTGGTATGAGGACCCAACGTCAACAGGTGGGGGTTGTGCTTACAGTCCAACACCATGCAGGACGTTTGACATTTGCCAGAGAACACCAAGATTGGCAAATTCGCCACTGCTGCCCTGTGCTCTTCACAGATGAAAGCAGGGGCACACTGAGCACATTTGACAGACGTGACAGTCTGGAGACGCAGTGGAGAACGTTCTGCTGCCTGCAACATCCTCCAGCATGGCCAGTTTGGCAGTGGGTCAGTAATGGTGTGGGGTGGCATTTCTTTGAGGGGCCGAACAGCCCTCCATGTGCTCGCCAGAGGTAGCCTGACTGCCATTAGGTATCAAGATGAGATCCTCAGACCCCTTGTGAGACCATATGCTGGTGCGGTTGGCCCTGGGTTCCTCCTAATGCAAGACAATGCTAGACCTCATGTGGCTGGAGTGTGTCAGCAGTTCCTGCAAGACGAAGGCATTGATGCTATGGACTGGCCCTCCCGTTCCCCAGACCTGAATCCAATTGAGCACATCTGGGAGATCATGTCTCGCTCCATCCACCAACTTCACTTTGCACCACAGACTGTCCAGGAGTTGGTGGATGCTTTAGTCCAGGTCTGGGAGGAGATCCCTCAGGAGACCATCCGCCACCTCATCAGGAGCATGCACAGGCGTTGTAGGGAGGTCATACAGGCACGTGGAGGCCACACACACTACTGAGCCTCATTTTGACTTGTTTTAAGGACATTACATCAAAGTTGGATCTGCCTGTAGTGTGTTTTTCCACTTTAATTTTGAGTGTGACTCCAAATCCAGACCTCCATGGGTTGAAAATTTTGATTTCCATTTTTTAATTTTTGTGTGATTTTGTTGTCAGCACATTCAACTATGTAAAGAACAAAGTATTTAATTAGAATATTTTATTCATTCAGATCTAGGATGTGTTATTTTAGTGTTCCCTTTATTTTTTTGAGCAGTGTATATACATATGTGAGGTTCTCACTTCAGACTTGTTGGCATGTTTGCAACAATATAATGCATGCTCCTACGGGAGTAACACTTAACATTTTTAATCCATCCATTATCTACCTCAAATCTCCCTGTCATTTTTTGGGGGGTTATGGACACTTTGGTAGAATAGGTTTCTAGGAATAATTATGAAATAGAGTAAATAATTAAATAGGGTAAGTCCTTGATTGTATATATTTATCATGAAACTGACTGTATGCGTGGCTTTTTGGTTTTAGTTTCTTTTAACCAATAGTAGCACTTGTGTGACTACTTAGCTAGGAAGTGACAGTGAGATAATTAGCTATGACTGCAGCTTAACAGCTGAAGCGTGTCAGAGGATCTCACAGCCACAGCCTACACATAACCTGCTATGATATGTGATTTTACGGATTCTAATAAAGAAAAGTTATTAACCGTTCCTACTGGAGGTTCCATTTAATCTTTATTGTGAAGAAAAGATTAGTTTGTTCTAATGGCCACGAGAAAGAGAACCTTCCAAGGTTACAGTTGAATGTCCAGACGTATAGGTTCAAACCACTGGGACTGAAGAACCATCAAAGCCAAGTTAAGGTTCCATGGAGGGGAAGCAGGCCTTATACCTGGTCTTCTCCTAACTAAAGCTTTAACAAAGGCTTGAATGTCAGGAAGTCTCAAAAAATTTCCCATACTTTGTAATAAATGCGTCTTGTAACAGGCTTTCTGGACTGAATCAAAGTGTCTATCATTTAATCTGAAAAACCTCTCTGAGACAAAATCAGGCATTTAATCACCATACCGAGACAATTATCAATTTGAGCTCTTTATGGAAGAAGGGACCTTGATAGAGACGATCCTTCATGAAGGGAAGATTCCAAAGCTGGATGGAGGACATTTGTACCAGAACTGCAAGGCCATGCTGAAGCTATTATAATCACTGAGGCCTTTCCTGTTTTTTCCTAGCTATTATCCTGGATAATAAAATAAAAGGAGGAAAGATGTAAATTAGACTGAATGACCAGGGAATCACTAGTGCATCTATTAGTCACTTTTGGATCTCGAGATCTAACACAAAAGGATTACAAGTTGAGTTCAAAATATCGCTTACACAATAGTGATAATTGCGCTCAACTGAGTAATACCAGCGCACGTTTAGCAAAAAGAAAAGGGACTGCACTAGGGGTGTGTAGCCACTCTTCAAAGCAAACTCCCCACTAGTCTACTTAAATATGGAATATGAAAAAACAATAGGCAAGAGGGTGCTTAAAAACAGCTAACACACATTAAAACTCAAATTCTAAAAATACTTTTTCTAAGCATGGAGAACAAAAATCTTATATAACCAACATATATAAGCACTATGTGCAAATATCAAAAATATTTTTTTTATAAAAAGCTCCGTAATAAAATGCAGGTATTCTACCAAGTTTGCAGACTTTGCATTCAAGGCACGTCTCCCTATGAGTGTTGCAACGTAAGCATAAGTAGTTTTTGTTAAAAGTCCAATCTTTAATTAAAAAAAAGGAATGTGCACTGGTATTACAAGTGAGGTGCAATGCAAACGTGACCTTGCGTTCACATTGCATGGAAGCATTGCGCTCACAAGAGCACGCTTCCATAGGTTCTATGGGAGCCTCGTTCTCATGCCGTCAGACATGACATGAGAACTAGCGCAACGAAGGGGATAAGTCGCGCAGCAATGGGTAGCAAATATAAATATATATGTATATGAATATATACATATATATTTATGTGTATATACACATATTAAACACATAAATATATATGTATATATTCATATACATATATATTTACAATGAAAACACAGTTCCCATAGACCGCTATTTAAAGTCATTTTTTAGTTACGTTTTTTTTTCTAACGCCTCTTTTAAATAAAGATTACTATACTTTATTTTGGGGGCGATTGGGGCATTTTTTGAAAATCAATTAGAGATTTGATCTCTGGTTAATTTTCTGAGCGCTAATTGCTAATGTGAGCTCACAGTAGCAATAACCAGCCACTTGTAATGGCTGGTTAATTATTGCACACCCACAAACAGGCAAATTTGCCAGTTTGCAGGCAAACAATAAATTAGCGCTTCACTTGTAATCTAGCCCAGTATTGTGGAACCTTGTAATTCAACTAAGAGGCCATGAGGGTCTCTGTCTGACCTTCCCCAACGATTCACAATCTGGTCAAATACTATAATAGTAATATAAAACTTACCTGGTTTGTTTTCAGTAGCCAACAATGTAAAGAATGAGCAGCAGCTATAGAATGGGAAACTGCAGAGTATTCTATGAACAAGCCAGGGGTCAAAGTCAGAAGAGCAGTCCAAAGCCAGGGCACAGTTCCAATAAATTAGTTCTTCTCAGAAAGCAGATCTTAGTAAAAAGGCCAGAAAGGTAGCATAGTCCAAAAACTTGTCAGGGTCTGGTTCATGCGAGCAGGGCAGGTCTGGGATGACCTTTTAGGAGCAAGGCCAGGGTAACTTCCGGGTAGCAAGGTAATAAAAAGCAATTAAAGAGTGCAAATACCAGACAAGGCAGAAAACCATGTTAAACTGACATTATCTAGACAGCATCTATATCCCTATTGAAATTCTAAACAGACAGATGTTGCTATACTTCTCCAAGGTGCAGTCCTTGTATTTCTGTATGTGAAGGAGAGACAAGCCCAGTGCAATATAGCACTGCATGACATGAGAGTTATGCTGCATTTACACTTTGTGCTTTGTATTTTACATTACTTTAGCCATCAGATTAAGTTTTATAAGATTAGACTTTGCACTTTGTATTTTTTTATTTTAATGCATATAGATTCTATATACAATAGTGTATTTAGGATTGCAACTTTACAAATTCCGATGCTTTGACTGTTTCTGTGTAACTAAATCTAAATGTATTAAAATATGTATTAACGGACGGCTAGATTTAGAGTTTTGTCGGTAACGACCCGCGTATCTAACGCTGGCTTTTTTCTGGCCGCACCTTTAAAATAACTCTGGTATTGAGAGTCCACAGAATGGCTGTGTTAGGCTACAAAAAAGGAGCGTAGAGCATATTTAACGCCACTGCAACTCTCGATACCAGAGTTGCTTATGGACGCGGCCAGCCTCAAAAACGTGATCGTGCACGATTCCCCCATAGGAAACAATTGGGCTGTTTGAGCTGAAAAAAAACCTAACACCTGCAAAAAAGCCGCGTTCAGCTCCTAACGCAGCCCCATTGTTTGGTATGGGGAAACACTTCCTACGTCTGCACCTAACACCCTAACATGTACCCCGAGTCTAAACACCCCTAACCTTACACTTATTAACCCCTAATCTGCGGCCCCCGCTATCGCTGACCCCTGCATATTATTATTAACCCCTAATCTGCCGCTCCGTAAACCGTCGCTACTTATTATCCCTATGTACCCCTAATCTGCTGCCCCTAACACCGCTGACCCCTATATTATATTTATTAACCCCTAATCTGCCCCCCACAACGTCGCCTCCACCTGCCTACACTTATTAACCCCTAATCTGCCGAGCGGACCGCACCGCTATTATTATAAAGTTATTAACCCCTAATCCGCCTCACTAACCCTATAATAAATAGTATTAACCCCTAATCTGCCCTCCCTAACATCGCCGACACCTAACTTCAATTATTAACCCCTAATCTGCCGACCTAATCTCGCCGCTATTCTAATAAATGTATTAACCCCTAAAGCTAAGTCTAAACCTAACACTAACACCCCCCTAACTTAAATATAATTTAAATCTAACAAAATTAATTAACTCTTCTTAAATAAATTATTCCTATTTAAAGCTAAATACTTACCTGTAAAATAAATCCTAATATAGCTACAATATAAATTATAATTATATTATAGCTATTTTAGGATTAATATTTATTTTACAGGTAACTTTGTATTTATTTTAACCAGGTACAATAGCTATTAAATAGTTAAGAACTATTTAATAGCTAAAATAGTTAAAATAATTACAAATTTACCTGTAAAATAAATCCTAACCTAAGTTACAATTAAACCTAACACTACACTATCAATAAATAAATTAAATAAAATACCTATAATTATCTACAATTAAACCTAACACTACACTATCAATAAATAAAGTAAATACAATTCCTACAAATAAATACAATGAAATAAACTAACTAAAGTACAAAAAATAAAAAAGAACTGTTACAAAAAAATAAAAAAATATTTACAAACATTAGAAAAATATTACAACAATTTTAAACTAATTACACCTACTCTAAGCCCCCTAATAAAATAACAAAGCCCCCCAAAATAAAAAAATGCCCTACCCTATTCTAAATTACTAAAGTTCAAAGCTCTTTTACCTTACCAGCCCTGAACAGGGCCCTTTGCGGGGCATGCCCCAAGAAGTTCAGCTCTTTTGCCTGTAAAAAAAAACATACAATACCCCCCCAACATTACAACCCACCACCCACATACCCCTAATCTAACCCAAACCCCCCTTAAATAAACCTAACACTAAGCCCCTGAAGATCTTCCTACCTTATCTTCACCATACCAGGTTCACTGATCGATCCAGAAGAGCTCCTCCGATGTCCTGATCCAAGCCCAAGCGGGGGGCTGAAGAGGTCCATTGTCCGGCTGAAGTCATCATCCAAGCGGGAGCTGAAGAGGTCCATGATCCGGCTGAAGTCTTCATCCAAGCGGGAGCTGAAGAGGTCCATGATCCGGATGAAGTCTTCTATCAACGGCATCTTCAATCTTCTTTCTTCGGGAGCCATCATCTTCCATCCGACGCGGAACATCCTCTTCTCCCGACGCCTACTAGCCGAATGACGGTTCCTTTAAATGACGTCATCCAAGATGGCGTCCCTCGAATTCCGATTGGCTGATAGGATTCTATCAGCCAATCGGAAATAAGGTAGGAATATTCTGATTGGCTGATGGAATCAGCCAATCAGAATCAAGTTCAATCCGATTGGCTGATTCAATCAGCCAATCAGATTGAGCTTGCATTCTATTGGCTGTTCCGATCAGCCAATAGAATGCGAGCTCAATCTGATTGGCTGATCGGTCTACATGCCTCACACTGGAAAGTCTCAACACTGAAAATTTAGACAGACAAATATGGCTGAAAATATGTACCTAACCTACAGGGCAGCACTTGGAATATATTGCACTACTGGCGATGTTTTCCAAGTAAAATGCAGGTTACTCCCATGGAATGCTCAGCTAACTCCCACCGAACGCCTACATCTAAGTCATGTATGCGATCTGCCTTACTAAAAAAAGACAAATAAAAAGCTTCCTATTAAAACTATTGGAGCTAAGTCAATACATGTACATACAATGTATCATTTATATGTATCCTATTGTGCAATGCAATGCTATGTATTTTTAAGTATTATAGTGATTTCAAACAGCTGGGGTTTTTTGTGTGCTATTTTTTAAAAACAATAATATTTATTTTTAGTTATATAAATATGTTCTAAAGACAGTAGCGGTAACTATATAGTTTTACATAACTGCATTATGTTTAACATTGCAAAGTTAAACAAATGCAGTTATGTAAACATTTAAGGTTGCAGCTACTGATTTTTATAAGATATTTATGTAATGAAAAATAAATATTATTGTTTTGGAGGGAAAAGATCACGCAAATCCCCCCTCCCAAAGAAAAACCAACTGTTTAAAATCACTACAACACTTAAAGTAATATACATTATACAAGAAAATGCATATACATAAAACATTGTATATACATATGATATGCCTCTAAGCTATTAACCCTTTTACACAACATCACTCCCAGTGCAACCTAGCCTCGCTACACTATTAACCCCTAAACTGCTATAACCCCATTACTATTAACCCCATACACTATTAACCCCTAAACCACCACAACCTTCAAGGGACACTGAACCTAACTTTTTTCTTTTGTATTTCAGATACAATTTTAAACAACTTTCTAATTTACTCCTATTATCAAATTTTCTTCATTCTCTTGGTATCTTTATTTGAAAAACAAGAATGTAGGTTTAGATACCGGCCCATTTTTGGTGAACAACCTGGGTTGTTATTGCTGATTGGTGGATAAATTCACCCACCAATAAACAAGTGCTGTCCAGTGCCCTAAACCAAAAAATGTCTGGCTCCTTAGCTTAGATGCTTTCTTTTTCAAATAAAGATAGCAATAGAACAAAGAAAAAATGATAATAGGAGTTAATTAGAAAGTTGCTTAAAATTGCATGCTCTATCTGAATCACAAAATATTTTTTTGGGTTCAGTATTCCTTTCACTGCAAAAAAACCTTAACCTATTAACCCCTAATTTTCCACAACCACCACCACAAATGGTACTGCACCTGAAGCTGCTACCATGAGACCAATTACTTTCATGCATTGTAGCACTGCAATTTATGAGAGTCTCATTGTTACAGAGTCTAAGATGGAGTCCAGACATACAACTCTGGTTTGTTGTGGTAGAGAGCTTTTTGGGAGGTTAATTTTCCAACCATGGGAACAAAGGAACTTGAGAACTGCATTTATATGTTCCTGAGCCATCTGAAAAAATATGTTCAGTACCCAAAGACCTTGAACGGATTTTCCCAAGCCTCCTGTCCTGAAAAAGGTTCAGTCTGCCTCCCACCAGAACTGAGTCTGGGTTGGAGGCTACACCTCCATGCCGATTTAGAGAAATTGGCAGGCTTTTAAATCTGTTTGGACCAAGAGGAACCAGGCTTCCACATGGACTTGTAGGTGTTTGATATCTGAGATACTGAAGAGGAGGATCTTTGTGTCTTGGAATGACGAAAGGAGTGAAGTTTTCTAGCTGACTTTACCTTGCCCTTATCTTTTTGTCTTGCAGCAGAAAAGTTCCTTTACCTCCAGTGACTGTAGCAATGTCCAGTCCAAAATGAAATCTGCTTTTAGATACTATATCAGCAGACCATGATTTAAATCATAAGGCTCTTCTATCCAGAATGGTCATAGCAGCACTCTTTGCTGCTCACAGTCTTGACCAACATTAAGTAATCCTGAACTTCCTCAAATTAAACTTCTTGGTAAATAAAGTCAGATATATTGTCACACCAGATACACTGGCTACACTGACAGTTGACCAAAACATTGGATCCTTTAAAGAAGTACTGTGCTCTGAAGGAAAGTTAGTATGCCTAATGGTAAAAATAGCACAGTCCATGTTTGGAATAGTCTCCCATATCTCCGGTAAGGTAGATGGCACCTTTGAAGCTGTCTTATAGATTACCATTCTTTTTTTTTTAAAGATTGTAAAAATTCCAACAATATAGTGTGTATCTGCTCCAATTTGATATTAAAGGGTATTAAAGGGCACATATTCTGCTACTTTGCCAAAAGGGGGGATCCTGGGTTTCTGAACAATTATCCTTAACTGAGGAGGAGGATTCTAATTCAACTGAACTCCTGGATGGTACAGGGTACCTAGACGGGTCACTTTTTAGGGATGTCCCAGATGAGCCCAGGTCCTGCAAAGGGTTCTCTTCTGCCCTTTGCATTTAGCTGGTGAAGCATGAAAGCCATCAGTTGGGAAACTGCAGAGTGAATGTAGTGTTTTAAGTTAGGAGGCAGGTCCATAGAACTGTCCAGGGGATGACCATGCTGGGTACATGCATAGCACATAGGTTGCAATGCTGAGCAAGGGGAGACACCAACACTTCCTTATATAGCAAACACAAATGAGAAGGGAATACATTGTCAGTAGATCACCCTTCTAAGGGATCAGCATTATTATCATGCACCAGTTTGTACCATAATGATTTAGAATAGGACAGGTGATTATCTAAAATTAAATAGCACGGGCGCAGGAAGGGTTAACATCTTTAGAGGAACAAACAAATGGCACAATGTAAGACTGAAGTCCTTGTGAGAGAATCAGAAAAATGAATACTGTCTCTTTAAGAGACAAAATATTGTACTTTAACATCTAAAGAATGATAGTTTGAGTCAATAAAGGAATAAATAAATATAATTTTAAAAAAAGCTCTTGTTATTAAGGGTGCTTGAGGAAAAACTGCAGTATGTCACCAATGACGGCCACTGTCTGTTAGGGAAAGGAGAGACAGAGCACTGAGGTCTGCACAAAAGGAAGTTCAGAAACTTCTGAAAATGAGCTCCCGAGCTCATCTGAGAGCCTGAGAATGACCAGAGCTTGGGTATGTCCTAACGCCTGCACAGTTAAATGAAAAGGGACATTTCCTCAATTTTACTGTAAATGTAGTAAAAGTGCCTAAAACAGTATGTAGTGTTATCTGGTTCATGTAACAATGCCCCCAGGCTATGTGAATCAAGTGTACATGTTTATACTAAGAGCCTGTGGGCTATGAAGGTGCATGATACTAACCTGTCAGCATCTTCGTCTACCATGCTCACCTTAGCTGCAGAAGTCTGCTTCTAGTAGATAGGCCCATCTTAGGCAGTGCAAGCATGGGGCCAATGATCTGTAAAAGAATTGGATTGAATTTAGTCACCCAAAAAACAGACAAAAATGAAAATCATTATCGGGGGGGGGGGGGGGCAGATAGATTCCTCAACCTCTCAAGGGATGGACACATATTGTCTCATATTGGGGTTTGCATTTTCTCCTCAGGCAATCATATGAGTAGGTACAGTAAGTTGCACCTCACTAGCTTGTTGCCAGTGTTCTCTAAGGCTTATGACTGACACAACTGTATCTCAGTCATAACATCTAACACATTTCCCTCTGATATAAGACTTCATGTCACAATGCATGTATTTTTTTAAAAAAGCAAGCAAAATAATGAGTTTATGTTGCAAAGTTTTATTACAATGCTGAATTAAACATGTTACTTTAGGCCAGCACATTAAGGGCCAGATTAAGAGTGGAGCAATACTGTTTGTGTGTGAGCTATATCCGGTTTTCACATTAGTTTGCAAACAAGTTAAATTGCGCTCTTATTACAAGTTGAAATTAAGGGGCATAATTATCAAGCTCCGTATGGAGCTTGAGGCCTGTGTTTCTGGCGAGCCTTCAGGCTTGCCGGAGCGGTCTAAAGACCACTGCTTCATAATCTGTCCGCGTGCTCTGAGGCGGCGGACAGACATAGCCATAAATCAACCTGATCGAATATGATCGGGTTGATTGACACCCCCTGCTAGCGGCCAATTGGCCGTGAATCTGCAGGGGGAGATATTGCACCAGCAGTTAACAAGAACTGCTGGTTCAATGATAAATGCCGAGAGCGTATGCTGTCGATATTGTGGTCTGTCCTCCATGCGTGAAACTCCTCCCTCCATTTCTTTGTCACAGCCAGGCGTGACCAATGGGCTCTACTCTGCTCTGAACACAGCAGCCGTTATTGGAGCTCCCCGCAAACCACCAGCAGACCTCTGTAAAATGACACTACAGCATAAAAAACAAAAAAGAGCTAAGACAGCAGTGGTCTTAGATCTTTTTTGTTTTTTATGCTGTAGTGTCATTTTACATTACCATTTTTGTTTGGCAATAAATGTTAAGTTTTAGACTCTTAACCTGTGGCCCCGACTCGCCTTCTTTCTTTTTTGGTTGTTGGCTGATATATATATACAGTATATATATATATATATATATATATATATATATATATATATATATATATATAAACACAAAATAATATATAAGCGCTAATCAACTAAAGAACTCCTATACAAGTCTAAAAATTTGCGCTTCTTTTACTTCTTTTGTTATATATATATAACAGAATATGTTCTATGTATTTTGAAATAGATATTCTGTATATTGATGTATATCTGTATATATCTATTCCTATTTAGAATCATATAGATATATAGGGGCCAATTTATTATTGTCTGGCGGACATGATACGATAGAGTATCATGTCTGCCAGACATCGCTGAATGCCGACAGCATACACCATCAGCATTTAGCATTGCACAAGCAGTTCTAGTGAGCTGCTTGTGCAAAGCCGCCGCCTGCAGATTTGCGGCCGCTAGCAAGGGGTGTCAATCAACCTGGTCGTATAGGATCGGGTTGATTGCTGTCCGCTCAGAGGCGGCGGACCAGTTAAGGAGCAGCGGTCTTACCGCTGCTTCATAACTGCTGTTTTCGGTGAGCCTGAAGGCTCGCGTGGAAACAGGGGGATCAGGGGCCAATCGGCCTTGATAATTCGACCCCTTAGTTATAGATATATACTGTACCAAAAAAAAAACATCAGAAATATGTAGAAATATGTATTTATGAATAAATAGAACATATTCTTCTATGTGCAGCACATTTGAATGTGAAATATTCATATTTTTATGTCGGGTTAGCGCACTTGAGAATATGCATTTAGGTTAGTGCACGAGGGGGGTGTTACTTTTTACCCCATTGACTTCTATGGGGTAATAAGTTATTGCGCACAATCTTCTAACTTCAGCTTTTGTCGTACATTGGGTTAGCGTGCAAGCGATAACTTTTTACTTTCAACTTGTAATATGTGCGAAACCTGGTGCGTGCAAAGTTTACTTCTAGTGCAGTTAGCACATGAGCAAAATCGCTACATTTTGCTCCACTCGTAATATGGCCCTAAATATGAATATGTGGGCATGATATACAGGCTTTCTGTTTCTCTTCAGCTATTTAAATCAATGTTTTTATATTATTTCTTTAGTGTGCCATTTCTTTCAGTTATATTGCCATTCCATGTTCATTTTGCAGGTCTGGAATGCTTGTTTCAAATATGCTGATAAATCCATGGAACATGTGCTTGATGACTTCCAAGAGATATTCAAGGCTCTGCCATTAAGCGATAAAACATGGTAAGAACATTATGTCTGCTTCATATGTTTTGTAACAACCTCCATTGATGATCACGTATTGGTTTGCAATAATTAAGTCACTAGCCTTTTCTGGGGCTCAGTGTTAATTTTAGCCAATTTTGATACTTTTGTTAAAAACCTTAGAGTTAAAACTCTCATACCATAATATAGTGTTACAGGTACAGTTGAAGGGTCCAGTATGATGTTGGTATGTTGTTGATGGACTGCATGGCTAGGGTCTGTCAGGGGACAGATCTGATGTTTTCATCTGGCTGACATAGGGGATATAGGGGCAGTTTGTATGTTACTCACTGGGGCTGAAGGACCCTGGAGTCTGATCTAAACTCTGAAATGAGTATGTGAATCACTGAGGGGCTGTTGAGCCAGGAGTAACTTGTAAACAAAAGGACTGAGGGTCATAGGTCATATCTGAAATCGTATTAGAGAATGTGGTGGAGAGAATGATGTGGCTGAGGAGCCAGGGTTCTGATCTAGTGTGATGTCGACAGAAGGCTAAGAGGAATTGCATGCTCTTCTTATTGTTTTATTCTTTTTGTCTTTATGTTTTAATTCTCAATATTTTTTATTAGTCTAACAGGCATTAAGAATTATTATGGATGCTGTGTGAGTAAAAGTCATCATTTACCCCATTTGCAAAAATGCAGTTAATCATAGGAGAGGGAAAAGTATTCTTTTGCAGCACATCATATAAACATATAGGCCTCTATTTATCAAGGTCTGGCAGACCTGATCCGACAGTGCGGATCAGGTCCGCCAGACCTCGCTGAATACGGCGAGCAATATGCTCGCCGTATTCAGCATTGCGCCAGCAGCTCACAAGAGCTGCTGGTGCAACGCCGCCCCCTGCAGACTCACAGCCCATGGGCCTCCAGCAGGGGGGTGTCAATCAACCCGATCGTACTCGATCGGGTTGATTTCCGGCGATGCCTGTGCGCCTTCTCAGAGCAGGCGGACAGGTTATGGAGCAGCGGTCTTTGTGACCGCTGCTTCATAACTTGTGTTTCTGGCGAGTCTGAAGACTCGCCAGAAACACGGCCCTTCAATCTCCGTACGGAGCTTGATAAATATGGGCCATAGAAATAAGTAATAAGTTGCTAGTTCTCAATTGTTCTCTCTAAGGGCCTGATATTCAAAACCTCATTGTTAAGTCAAGATATTCTAAGAAGTCTCGTCAGTACGGCAGGCCCTCAACAAAAAGGTAGAAACACAAATTTTAGTTTGACAAATGTTCATGTTGCTATTTAGTGCTCTTTATGTGAAGCAGAGACTCCTACATTACAATACGAAGTGTACAAAAATCCCAACACTTTTATGGGATTTCTCTCCATGCCGGCAAAGTTTTGAATATCTGGCCCTAAGGGCCTGATGAACAAAGATTCTCCTGCTTGGAGAGAAATTGTAGTGCAGGATTCACAGTGGCTGAACTCACTGAATGCTCAAAGAAAAAGGGCAGAACTCTCCTCCATGGCGAGATCTCTAATTTCTGTGGCCCGATGATCGAAAGTTCCACAAAGCAGTGAGATATTCAAAAGGGATCGCCATGTCGAGAAAGCCGGCAAAATATTCCAAAGGGTTGACAGTACTTATTAAAAACAGCATCGCTGATAGGCCATTTACTTTACATCTCAATGGGTAGTTTTTAAAAACTTTCCAATTTACTTCTATTATCTAATGTGTTTTGTTATCTTGGTATCTATTGTTGAAGTGGAAGCAATGCACTACTGGGAGCTAGCTGAAAGCCAATGACAAGAGGCATAAATGTGCAGCTACCAATCAGCAGTTTGTAAGCCTACCTAGGTATGCTTTTCAATAAAGTATACAAAGAGATCAAAAGAAATTAGATAATAAAAATAAATTGCAAAGTTACTTAAAATTGTATGCTTTATCTGAATCACAAAATAAAATAATTGGGTTTCATGTCCGTTTAACCCCCTAACTACCAATACCCTACTGCAAACTATCCCTACACTACTTAACCCCCTAACTGCCAATACCCCACCACAAAATAGCGCTACACTACTTAACCCTGTAAACGACAATACCCCACCACAAACTACCTCTAAACTACTTAACCCCTAACCTCCAATACCCCAAGGCAAACCACCCCTATACTACTTAACCCCCTAACAGCTAACCCCCCAAGACCCCAAACATAAGACCCCTAAATTACACAAAATAAAAAAACAAAAAGTAAGCCTATCGTACAACTAAAGTCACCTTTAAAAAAAAGCCCACCATTAAAAAATATATATATACTAACACTAAACCTAAGTGTCCTAGTTAAAGTAATCTGCTCTTTTGCATGCAAAATTTCCTATACTAAAACCAAATGTAACCTTGACAAAAAAAGCTTATGTATATAAAAAAAACTACTCTAAGAGGGGCATTTGTAGGGCAGTGCCCTGGAGTAATCACAGCTCTATTTGAACTCAAAAAATAAAAAAATTATCCTTAAAAATTCCTAATCTAAAAAATTCAAAATCTAAAATCCCTATCTTATAAAAAAAGTAAAAAAATGCCCTGAAAAGGGATTTAGCAGTTTTGCACAGTAAAAACAAAAACAAACTATCCTTAAAAAATCATAAACTAAAAGAACAACATCAATGATTAAGCTTTTTTGCATACCCTAAACTACCCGCCCCCCCCCCCAAAAAAAAATGGCACTCTTCTTCTGTCTTCTTCCATGGTAGCGCTCTTCTGTGGGTGTCCCCTTCCATCCAAAAATCTTTCATTCTATTGGTATATTTGATTTGAATTTGACAACGAGCCAATAGAAATGCAACGGGAGCCTCACATATAAGACTATTTACTATGGTGCTAGTGGACACGATCCGATATAGCAGATCATGTTCGCTGCACATCGATAAATACCGACAGCATACGCTGTAGGCATTTATCATTGCACCAGCAGTTCTTGTGAACTGCTGGTGCAATGCCGCCCCCTGCAGTTTTGCGGCCAACTGGCCACTAGCATGGGGGTGTCAATCAACCCGATCGTATTCATTTGGGTTGATTTTTGTCCGCCAACTCAGAGCGGGCAGACAGGTTATGGAGCAACGGTCTTTAGACTTCTGTTTAGTCTTTAGACTTCTGTTTCCGGTGAGCCTGAAGACTTGCCGGAAACACGGGGCATCAACCTCCATACGGAGCTTGATAAATTGACCCCTTAATCTTCAGTGTACTGAGGTGACAGCATGAAGATGACACAGAGTGGAAGAAAAGAAGATAGATCAGGTGGAAGATGGAAGTAGACACATTGGATTAAAGGGACACTGAACCCAAATTTTTTCTTTCATGATTCAGATAGAGCATGCAATTTTTAGCAACTTTCTAATTTACTCCTATTATCAATTTTTCTTCATTCTCTTGCTTTCTTTATTTGAAAAAGAAGGCATCTAAGCTATTTTATTAATTCAGAACCATGGAAAGCACTTGTTTATTGGTGGGTGAATTTATCCACCAATCGGTAAGAACAACCCAGTTTGTTTACCAAAAATGGGCCGGCATCTAAACTTTCATTCTTGCATTTCAGATAAAGATACCAAGAGAATGAAGAAAGTTTGATAATAGGAGTAAATTAGTAAGTTGCTTAAAATTGCATGCTCTATCTGAATCACAAAATAAAAAAATGTGGGTTCAGTGTCCCTTTAAGGAAGAAAGCTCCAGAGGAGAAGACAGAAGAGTAGCGTCTCCAGAGCTGCCCAGACTTTTTGGTGTTTAGCGAAAGGGATTTTTTTTATTTAGGATTATTTTATGATAGGTTTTTTGTTTTTTACTGTGCAAAAATAACTTAACCACTGATGCCTTATTTAACTAAGGATTTTTTGGGGATAGGATTTTTTTTACTGTACAAAAAAGCTAAATCATTAATGCCCTTCTCAGGGCAAGGTTTAGAGTGTTTTTTGGGGGATGGGGGCTACTTTGGTGTTAGTATAGTTTTTTTTAGGCAAAAGAGCTGTGATTACTTCAACTAAGGCACTGCCCAACAAATGCCCATTTCAGGGCAATTTTTAGAGTAGGTGTCAGTTTAAGTATAAGGTTTATTTAGGGAGGTTTCTTCAGTTTTGGGATAGGGCTTTTACTGTTAGTGGGGTTTTTTTAAAAAAAAAATTGGTAATGTTTTTTTATTTTTGTAACTTAGTGGGTGTTAGGTTAGGGGTCTTGGGGGTTAAGTAGTGTAAGGGTAGTTTGCGTTTGGGGTTGTGGTGTTTAGAGGGTTAAAAGGTATTTTGTGATGGGATATAACTGATTAGCAGTTAATAATGTAGTGGGGTTAGGTTGTACTGAAGTGAGGGCACGTAAGGGGTTAATAGTTTAGAGGCACATTATATACAATGTTTTATTTACATGCTTTTTTTATTATTTATTTTAAATAGTTGTTTTTGCATGTTCTTTTTTCTATTTTTTCTTTTTTTCATTATATATATATACAGTATATATATATATATATATATATATATATATATATATATATATATATATAAAAATATATATATATATATATATATATATATATATATATAATAAAAGTCAGTAACCGCAACTTTACATTTTTTTTTTAAAACAGAAAATACATTTTGAAAAACTTTCTTATTTACTTCTGTTATCAATTTTGCTTCATTCTCTTGGTATCATTTACTGAATGAGCGGCAATACACTACTAAGAGCTAGCGAAACACATCAGTTATCCAATTACAAGAGGCATATATGTGCAACTAGCTCTCAGCTTCTAAGTCTACCTATGTATGCTTTCCAACAAAAAATACCAAAAAATTAACAGTAACAGTAAGATTACACAGGCATGATTCTAAGTCTACCTATGTATGCTTTCCAACAAAAAATACCAAAAAATTAACAGTAACAGTAAGATTACACAGGCATGATTTGAAGTGTTCCTACACAGAAACCTCTTTTTGTTTTAGTAAGAACACTCCAAATAATGACCCCCCCCCCTATGCTGGTATCGCAGACAAGTGGCGATGTCAGCTGACTTTTGCTGAAGCCGCAATCCCTATTATCTCCAATGGAAGACACATCGCCACTTGTCGGCACAGCGAGGTTTAGCAAACTTTTTTACAATATATTGACAGATCGACTAACTGTGAGCCTGCCGAACGTAAGCAGGCAGTTTCTCGCCAGTCTGTCTATGTTTTAAATATTTGGGCCTGTATCTGAGGGAGAAACAGCTCAGTGCATTATAGCACTGCATAATATGAGAGTTTTGTTACTTACTTACTTTGTGCATTGCATTTTATATTACTTTACACTTCCGATTAAGTCCTTTCGCTATTTTTACATTTAAACTTTGCACTTTCTATTTTATATTTTAATACATTTAGGTTTAGATCTAGCAGTAATTTTACAAATTCTGAAAATGTCTGTTACATTAAAAAATTAAGATCACACTTTGTATATTTATGTGTATCTTTTACGACTTACTTTGAACTTTGTATTTACTCCATTGTAAAATAAAATACAGCTTCAGAAAATGGGAGGGACAGGGGATTTCCCTGTCCTGAACAGGCAGGGCTAGATCAACCATGGGACCAATTGTGTCCAGTAGAACAAGGCAGTATTTGACAAGAGGCAGCACTTCTGTCAGACCACTCCAGTCCTTTATGTCCAGGGAGTTACAGGCTCCCAGCAGCATAATCTCATCATGCACAAAGATAAAGAAACTGGTCAGAAGTGACATTCAAGGTTGGATAAGTGCATCTCTTCTCTACAGTGCAATGTAATTTGTAAAAGATACACATAAATATACAAAGAAACTGTAAAAGCATAATCAGAATTCGTACATTCACAATTACACAGCTGTATAGAGATGTACACAGGAAACATTTTAATTTTGTGTGAAATTTTCTTTTTGTTAAATTTAAAAAAAATTTTTAGTTCATTTACGTTCATGGTTGCATTAGTTTCAAGTGTAATTTGTTTGAAATTTTCGTTTTTAACTTAAAAATTCATTTATAGCTACAATGCAGATTCTTGCCATTTTTCTTTATCTGAAGCTGTTATCAGTTTTTATTATCTTTAATTTTGTCATTCTATATAATTCTTAAAGGGAGAGGAAACCTCAAAAATGTAACTCATGATTCGAATAGGTCATACAATTTTAAACAACTTTCAAATTTACTTTTATCACATATGCTTCATTCTTAATATCCTTTGCTGAAGGGACAGCTTTGCACTTCTGACAGCTAGCGGGACACATCTAGTTAACCAATCACAAAAGACAATGCAATCTTTCAATCACCAAACTGCAGCTCACACAGCAATCTGACTGCAGCTGCATCTCCCATACTTGCTCCCAGAAAGGAATTAAACCAGCAGGAACTGCAGTACCTGGTAATCCTAGCATCTAATCTTGTAGGGTGTCATCTGCTCTCTCAACCATCTACTCAGTTTCTTGGGGTGATCCACATCTAAGTGGTGAGTGAACTCATCAGTATAAGTGAAAATCTCTGCAACCATGCTGCGTAATTAAAGGAACATTGTTTATACCAGCATAGCTGCATATCCTAATTAAGGGACATTGTACACTTCCTGCAACAGAACTATTCAATTAAAGGAGCATTGTTCATTCTTTACAACTGTGCTGCCTATTTAAAGGAACATTGTACATACCAGCATTGCTAAATATACTAAATAAAGGGACTTGGTACATTCCAGCATAGCTGTATATCCTAATTAAAGGGACATGTGTACACTATCTGTATCTTGTTACCTAATTAAAGGAACATTGTACACTCCAGCATAAGTGCTCTACTTAATTAACGGGATATAACACTCTTCAATACAACTGAGCTACATATCTAAAGGGGACATTGTGCACTCCAGTACATATCCTGCACAGAATTATCACATCTACCTTCTAACCTCTGCAGTTTTGGTTCTCAAATATACTCACATCTAATTGAACTCTTGCTGTTACTAAATGGAATTCTGAGTCATTACAGATTAATTAAGCCACATTATGAACCCAGCAAAGACAGCTCAACATTTATTAACCTTGTCACAACGAGTGAACTTTATTACCTAGGGACTCCAAACTGAGAATGAACAATTCAGAGGTTTCATTAAAATTACTTTAATAAAACCCTCTTAACGATAACTCAGAACCTACTGTTAGTCCACCAGACAGATTCAATGGAGATTGCTCACTATACCCTGACTTTAAGAATGCTTGTTTTATGTTCTTTGCCATAAAACCAATGACCTTCACCTCTGATTGCAATAAAGTGTGTACAGCCATGTCCTATTTAAGAGGTGAACCAGTGCTTGGGCCAACGTTTTCCTCGAAAAAGATGATCCTATACTAAATTCAGATTACTGATGAAGCCACCATACATTCCCTAAAACAGGGTAGGAGACCTGTGCAGGACTACATACTGGAATTTAAATGTTAGACACATGACACTGAGTGGAACAATATCAGCTTGAGAAATCGGTTCCATTTAGGATTAATTTGGATTTTAATAGCAAGTGTATTTATTACAGATTGGTTTTATTTTAAATACACTTGCTGCTTTTTGGACTTTGTTTTTATACCACCTGTGGATTGGAGTGTAACCTGCATGCCACTTGAGATCAGTCAGCTGGGCGGCTGAGAAGCTCCAGCCTGTTTGGATTGCACCTTGAGGTGCATTGGAGGATGCAAGTATGATTTATCAAATTGCACACACTTGAGTTAAACTGTGCTGGGCCATGTTGGTTCTTTTTTCTATATAGGAACATATTGGTGGCCATATTTTGGATACTACCTCTCAAGCTGTTCTGCCTGTATACAGTTAGCTGGACAACTGTGAGGTTCCAGTCTGCCTTATTAGCACTTTTGGATGCTATCTGTTTGTGAATAGTAATTTGCTACTTTTATATTTCTGTTCTGTTGTGTTGAAACACATTGTCCAATCTGCATCTACACGCCAAGTCACCAACTAAAAGTGAGCCAATGGAGATTGGCATGGTAAAAGGGCTGCTTTCCAGTGATGAGAAGAACAGACAAAAGAGTCTCAATTTATGTCTATACTACGCCGCCAAGGAGCATTACCTGGCAACATGTCCTAACCTTAAGAGAAACTTAAGTCATGCTCTGCAGAAAAATAATCATAGCCACTTCAAAACCATCACCTTACTGTATTATTCCCTTATTACAGTGCGACTAAAGAAGATTACACGCTGATGCGATTGTGGAATCAGGGGACTCTAGGTTGTTTGTTGATTCTTCTAAAGTAAATATCAATAAAATACTATGCATACAAAAACAAACTCCTGTCTCTGTCCAGGTCATTGATGGGAACCCTTTATCTGATGGGCTAATCACATATCACACAATGCCCTTACAAATCAGCACCCTTGTACGGCATACTGTATTCGCTTCTTTCAATGTCATTTCATCTCCACTTTACCCTATAATCCTTGGCATTCCCTGGCTCTGGTTACAACAACCTTCCATAAGTTGGAATCCTATTACTGTGGAGTTAAACTCCACATAATGCCTAAAAACCTGCTATCCTCATCCAATACTCTTCTAAATTAAAGTCTCCATTCCAAAAGCCTATCAGGATTTCCCTGAATTTTTTTACAAGATTGAAACTGAGAATTTACCACCTCATAGACCATACGATTGCCCCATAGATCTCCTTCCTGGAGTATCCAAACTCTATGGCCATATCTACCCCATATCCAAACCTGAGCTCAACCATTTAAAAAATACCTACAAGAAAATGTGAGAAAATGGTTCATCAGACCCTCCACATCCCCAGCTGGATTCAGATTTTTTGTTGTTGTTAGAAACAAAGACCAAAGCCTATCATAGATTACCACAAATTGAATAAATGTACAGTGAAGAATAGGTACCCTTTCCCTCTCATTCCTGAACTAATTGAAAGGCTGAAAGATGCAAACTCGATATAAAGGGGAGTATAATTTAATCCGTATCCATGAGGAGGGTGCATGGAAGACAGCATTCTGACACATTATCTGATTATGCCATTCGGGTTGTGCAATGCACCCGCCACATTTACATTTTTTACCAACAAAATTTTCCGAGATTTATTGAATACTTGTAATGTGATCTGTCTAGACAACATCTTAATATGTCAAAGAAAAGCTGCACTCTCAAGGGTGGAAAGTGAACAGACCTTTATTAGGTGAACATGTTTCAGGGCACCTGCCCCTTTGTCAAGCTCATCTTAATATATTCACCAAATATTACTGAACATAGAAAACATGTTTTTTTGGGTACTCTGTAGACTTTGTACCCACCGACTACTTATAAAATATCCAAGGAACAGAATGGTGGAAGTGTTGAATACATATTTCTTATCACCTGAAGGAATCCAAATGGACCAGTCTAAAATCACAGCCATAACCAAATGGCCTATTCCAACCAATCTCAAGAAAACACAAAGCAATAGGGTACACAAAATAGATTTACATATAAATAATAATATATATGAATGCTCCCTTTTGCAAGAAAACCACTGCCTCCTTTAGTTTCTCCCAGAATTGTTGAAAAAGAATGCTTGTATGATGAGGGATGCAGGTCTTCAGAGGGTTCTTTATGCACTTTCCCTTACACTTTTTCTCTTCAAATTTCTGAAAAAGGATATCCACAATAGTGCAATATGTAATGCCCAAATAGAGCACTCAATGGAAAATACTCACAGGGAACACATGAGGTCAAAAGGCTTTATATCACTCCTCCACCTCTACTACACCAATTATTCCTCCCCACAAGATAATATAATTAATTACAGACCCATCCTCAGCTATTAGAAAGGAGTCAGAAATAGACCAAACCAAACCATATCATCTCCTTAAACATGATAACCAAGGTCTTTACTAAAGAGATGATTTAATTTATGTACCTCCCTCTCTTCACACAGAAGCTCTCAAGTAATTCCATGATGTTCCCCTAGCTGGACATTTGGGAGTAACTAAAACTGCTGAACTAGCCCCATGAAAATATTGGTGACCTTCTCTCTCTCAATTAGTATATGATTATGTCTCCACATGTGACACTTGTGCCCACTCAAAACTTTCAAGGAAAAAAACAGCATGTTTACTACAACCATTACCAATGCCAGATAGAACTTGTGAATCAATCTCTCGATATCATAGTCAGCCTACCTATTTATGAGAATCATACCACAATACTTGTTACAGTCAACCAGTTCACCAAGATGGCACATTTTATTCCTTTGACTACTCTTCCTACTGCCCATAAAACTGCACTAATCTTCATATCTTCTACTGTAAATCTTCATGGATTACCTTCTAACATAACATCCAACAGAGGATCACAGTTCACATACCAACTAGCTTTGCAGGAAATGAATGATAAAAAGAAGTCTTAAAACCACTTACCCCCTCAAGCTAATGGTCAAGTGGAGTGGGTTAACCAGTGGTTAGAACAGTACCTCAAATGTTACTGTTCCCATCTCCAATGACTGGTACTCTTGCAGAATTCAATTATAATAACTCCATCAACTCCTCCACTAAACAATCCCCATTCTATTCTAAATATGGATACCATTCCACTATGTTCCCTGACTTCTCCCCTCTGTCTAACAAACCAGCCCTCACAGACTACTTAAACAGAATTCAAGATGAATTCAAACAAAATCTAACTTAAAACATGCACAGGAAACACAAAAAATACTATTATGACCAAATGTATGAGAAACCCCCGGAATACAAAGTTTTAGACAAAGCATGGTTATCAACTAAACACCTGAAAAATGCAAGCCGGTAGAAAAAAATAAGTAGCCTATACATAGGTCCATTTTTTGTTATAGCTATGATTACTACTAATACAGTCAAACTGGACATACCTCACAGATACAACATACATCCTACCTTCCATATTTCACTCTTAAAACCTTATAAACAAACCACCATTCTCAACAATGACACAGAACAATACAAGATAGAAAAAATGTTTGATTCTAGAGTTCAAAAGAGCCGTCTACAATATCTAATTCAGTGGAAAGGTTATGGTCCTAAGGAGATTCCTGGGAGAATTCTTCAGATGTACATGTGGACAGACTAGTTACCACCTTCCACAGGAATATCCAATGAAGCCCACACCCTCTCAAAGAGTTAGCAGTGGCTTGTACGATTCAAAACAGGGCCAGATTACAAGAGGAGCGTTAATTAACGCTACCACTTGAGCGTTAATTGTGCTAGAATTAAGATTTTTTCTCTCGTCGGGTTGCACTCGTATATTGGGGTCTATTTATGATGGTGGGAGCGGACATGATCCGATATAGCGGATCATGTCCGCTGCACATCGATAAATGCAGACAGCATACGCTATTGGCATTTATCCTTGCACCAGCAGTTCTTGTGAACTGCTGGTGCAATACCGCCCCTGCAGATTCGCAGCCAAACGGCCGCTAGCAGGGGGTGTCAATCAACCTGATCGTATTCGATCGGATTGATTTCTGTCCACCCCCACAGAGCAGGTGGACAGGATATGGAGCAGCGGTCTTTAGACCGCTGCTTCATAACTTCTGTTTCCGGAAACATGGGGCATCAATCTCTATACAGAGCTTGATAAATATGCCCCTATGAGTTGAAAGTAAACTCTCTAGCAGTAACCCGGCGAGCACAAAAATCTGAAGTTAGAATATTGCGTGCTTTTTCACCTGTTCCCACATAGAAGTCACACCTCACTCTTGCGCAAACACCATTGCATATTCTCATTTGCACTAACTCGATCACATATTCTAATATGTGCAAACCCGACAAGAAAATATAGATATTGCATATTTATGATTTGAAATGTTTACATCTACCTTACTGCAAAGGGCTCCAATGCAATATATATATATATATATATATATATATATATATATATATATATATATATATATATATATATGTGTGCACATACGTATTTATGTGTCTATAGGTGTATATATGTCTATAAATACATATGTACACACATTATATATATATATATACAACCCCTATTCCGAAAAATTTGGGAAAGTATGGAAAATGCAAAAAAAAACAAACAAAAAGATTCATTTAAAAATTCAATTTACCATGTACTATAATGAAAACACATTTGTCTAGATTTGGAGTTCTGCTAGTCAGGCAGGAAAGGGTCTACCGCTCACTTTTTTTCCGCGACTCGAGGCTACCGCAAATCCCCTTACGTCAATTGCGTATCCTATCTTTTCTATGAGATTTGCCTAACGCCGGTATTACAAGTCTTGGAAGACGTGAGCGGTACAGCCTCTACCGCCAAGACTCCAACCGCAAAAAAAAAGTCAGTAGTTAAGAGTTTTATGGGTTAACGCCGGAACATAAAACTCTTAACTACAGTGCTATAAAGTACACTAACACCCATAAACTACCTATGAACCCCTAAACCGAGGCCCCCCCACATCGCAAACACTATATTAAAAATGATTTAACCCCTAATCTGCCGACCGGACATTGCCTCCACCTACATTATAGCTATGAACCCCTAATCTGCTGTCCCTAACATCGCAGACACCTACATTATATTTATTAACCCCTAATCTGCGCCCCAACATTGCCGCCACCTACTTACACTTATTAACCCCTAATCTGCCGACCGGACGTCGCCGCCACTATAATAAATGTATTAACCCCTAAACCGCCGCACTCCCGCCTCACAAACACTATAATAAATTTTAATAACCCCTAATCTGCCCTCCCTAACATCGCCGCCACCTACCTACAATTATTAACCCCTAATCTGCCGCCCCCAACGTAGCCGCTACTATAATAAAGTTATTGACCCCTAAACCTAACCCTAACCCTAACACCCCCCCTAACTTAAATATAATTTAAATAAAACGAACTAAAATTACTATCATTAAATAAATTAATCCTAATTCAAACTAAATACTTACCTATAAAATAAACCCTAATATAGCTACAATATAACTAATAGTTACATTGTAGCTATTTTAGGATTTATATTTATTTTACAGGCAACTTTGTATTTATTTTAACTAGGTACAATAGCTATTAAATAGTTAATAACTATTTAATAGCTACCTAGTTAAAATAATTACAAAAATACCTGTAAAATAAATCCTAACCTAAGTTACAAATACACCTAACACTACACTATAAATAAATGAATTAAATAAATTACCTACAATGATCTAAACTCAAATACAATTCAATAAACTGAACTATAATACAAAAAAACAAACACTAAATTACAAAAAATAAAAAAATATTACAAGAATTTTAATCTAATTACACCTAATCTAAGCCTCTAATAAAATAAAAAAAGCCCCCCAAAATAATAAAATTCCCTACCCTAAACTAAATTACAAAGTAATCAGCTCTTTTACCAGCCCTTAAAAGGGCTTTTTGCGGGGCATTGCCCCAAAGTAATCAGCTCTTTTACCTGTAAAAAAAAATACAATCCCCCCCAACATTACAACCCACCACCCACACACCCCTACTCTAAACCCACCCAATCCCCCCTTAAAAAACCTAACACTACCCCCTGAAGATCACCCTACCTTGAGACGTCTTCAGCCAGCCGGCCACCGATGGGCCAGAAGTGGACATCTGGAGTGGCAGAAGTCTTCATTCGATCGGGGCAGAAGAGGCCATTCAAGCGGCATCTTTTATCTTCAATCAACCGGAGCGGAGCCATCTTGAATCCAGCCGATGCGTAGCCATCCTCTTCTTCCGATGTCCTAAGCCCGAATGAAGGTTCCTTTAAATTACGTCATCCAAGATGGCGTCTCTCGCATTCTATTGGCTCATCCAATCAGCCAATTGGATTGAACTTCAATCCGATTGGCTGATTAAAACAACCAATCGGATTTTTCCTACCTTAATTCCGATTGGCTGATAGAATCCTATCAGCCAATCGGAATTCGAGGGATGCCATCTTGGATGACGTCATTTAAAGGAACCTTCATTCGGACTTAGGACATCGGAAGAAGAGGATGTCTCCGCATAGGCTGGATTCAAGATGGCTCCGCTCCGGTTGATTGAAGATAGAAGATGCCGCTTGGATGAAGACATCTGCCACTTGGAGGACCTCTTCTGCCCCGATCGGATGAAGACTTCTGCCGCTCAGGATGTCCACTTCTGGCCCATCAGTGGCCGGCTGGCTGAAGACGGCTCAAGGTAGGGTGATCTTCAGGGGGGCAGTGTTAGGTTTTTTTAAGGGGGGATCGGGTGGGTTTAGAGTAGGAGTGTGTGGGGGTGGGTTGTAATGTTGGGGGGATTGTATTTTTTTTTACAGGTAAAAGAGCTGATTACTTTGGGGCAATGCCCCGCAAAAAGCCCTTTTAAGGGCTGGTAAAAGAGCTGATTCATTTGTAATTTTGTTTAGGGTAGGGAATTTTATTATTTTGGGGGGCTTTTTTATTTAATTAGGGGGCTTAGATTAGGTGTAATTAGATTAAAATTCTTGTAATATTTTTTTATTTTTTGTAATTTAGTGTTTTTTTGTATTATAGTTTAGTTTATTGAATTGTATTTGAGTTTAGATAATGGTAGGTAATTTATTTAATTAATTTATTGATAGTGTAGTGTTAGGTGTATTTGTAACTTAGGTTAGGATTTATTTTACAGGTAATTTTGTAATTATTTTAACTAGGTAACTATTAAATAGTTATTAACTATTTAATAGCTATTGTACCTAGTTAAAATAAATACAAAGTTGCCTGTAAAATAAATATAAATCCTAAAATAGCTACAATGTAACTAATAGTTATATTGTAGCTATATTAGGGTTTATTTTATAGGTAAGTATTTAGTTTGAAATAGGATTAATTTATTTAATGATAGTAATTTTAGTTTGTTTTATTTAAATTATATTTAACTTAGAGGGGGTTTTAGGGTTAGGGTTAGACTTAGGTTTAGGGGTTAATAACTTTATTATAGTAGCAGCGACGTTGGGGTCGGGAGATTAGGGGTTAATAATTGTAGGTAGGTGGCGGCGATGTTAGGGAGGGCAGATTAGGGGTTAATACAATTTATTATAGTGTTTGCAAGGCAGGAGTGCGGCGGTTTAGGGGTTAATACATTTATTATAGTGGCGGCGATGTCCGGTCGGCAGATTAGGGGTTAATAAGTGTAGGTAGGTGGTGGCAACGTTGGGGGGGGGGGCAGATTAGGGGTTAATAAATATAATATAGGTGTCGGCGATGTTAGGGACAGCAGATTAGGGGTTCATAGCTATAATGTAGGTTGTGGCGGTGTCTGGTGTGGCAGATTAGGTGTTAATAATATAATGTAGGTGCCAGCGATAGCGGGGGTGGCAGATTAGGGGTTAATAAGTGTAAGGTTAGGTGTGTTTAGGCTCGGGGTTCATGTTAGGGTGTTAGGTGTAGACTTAGAAAGTGTTTCCCCATAGGAAACAATGGGGCTGTGTTAGGAGCTGAACGCTGCTTTTTTGCAGGTGTTTTTTTTTCAGCCAGCTCAGCCCCATTGTTTCCTATTGGGAAATCGTGCATGAGCACATTTTTCCAGCTTACCGCTACCGTAAGCAACGCTGGTATTGAGGGTTTAAGTTGAGCTAAATTTGGTTCAACGCTCACTTTTCTGAGGCTAACGCAGTCCCTCAGACAACTCGTAATACCAGCATTGTCTTAAGGGTGCGCTGGAAAAAAAAGGTTCGTTGGCACCGCAGGTCTTTACCGACAAAACTCCAAATCTAGGCGATTATTAACACATTATTGATGTTTTACTTTATGAATTTAATGTATTTTTAAAAATATTCACTCATTTAAAATCTGATAACAGCAACACACTCCAAATAAACTTGGGACTGTAGACTGTTTACCACTGTGTAACATCAACTTTTCTTTTAATAACACTTATTAAGTGATTGGGCACTGAAAACACCAGTTGGTTAAGTTTAGGAAGCGGAAATTTCCCCCATTCTTCCATTATGCATGTCTTCAGATGCACAACTGTATGGGGCCTTCATTGCTTTATTTTGCACTTCATAATGCACCACACATTCTCAATTGAAGACAGGTCAGGACTGCAGACAGGCAATGCTAGCACCTGCACTCTCTGCTTACACAACCATGTGTTTGTAATGGCAGAATGTGGTTTGGTGTTGTCCTGCTGGAAAATGCAGGGATGTCCCTGAAAAAGAAAACATCTGGATGGCAGCATTAGTAGTGCCCTCACAGATGTTACCCATACCATGGGCACTGTCACACCCCCATACCATGACAGATGCTGGTTTTGGACCTGACGCTGATAACCACTTGGATGATCTTTTACTCTTTGGCCCAGAGAACACGACGGCTGTTTTTTCCAAAAACTGTTTGAAATGTTAACTCGTCTGAGTACAAAACACGATTCCACTGTGCTACTGTCCATCTCAGATGAGACTGAATCCAGAGAAGTCGACGGCGCTTATGGACAGTGTTGATATATGACTTCTGCTTTGCATTGAAAATCCTTAACTTGCATCTGTGGATGCACCGGTGAATGGTGTTGACTGACAAAGGTTTACCAAAATATTCCAAAGCCCATGTCAGGATATCCATTACAGACGCATGACGGTTTTTGAGACAGTGATGTCCAAGGTATCTGAGATCACGCACATTCAAAAGTGGTTTTCCGCCTTGCCCTTTACATACCGAGATTTGACTGGATTCCTTGAATCTTTTAAATATATTATGCCCCGTAGAAGGTGATATGGCCAAAATCCTACCGATTTGTCTCTGGGAATGTTGTTCTCAAAGTTTTGGATTATTTGCTGAAGCATCAGTTGACAGATTGGCGAGCCTCAACTCATCTTTGCTCTTAAAGGACTAGGCCTTTTTTGGATGCTCCTTATATACTATGATTATATGATTGCCTCACCTGTTTCACATCACCTTCTTATTTCAACTTGTCACATCTCTATTAGTCCTAAATTGCCCCTGTTTTGGAGTGTGTTGCAGTCTTCAGATTTGAAATGAGTGCATATATTCAAAAATACATTAAAATCACAACGTAAAACATCAAATGTGTTTTCAATATAGTACAGGGTGAAGACTGATATGATTCAGGAAAGTTTTCCTTTGTGAAAAGCAAAACTGGGCTAAAAGAGGCTACTCCTAGTTGGTGACTTGCCATAGAACAAGCTTTTGAGTTGTTGAGAGAGAGAACACAGAGAGAGAGAGAGAGAGTACAGAGAGAGAGAGAGAGAGAATACAGAGAGAGAGAGAATACAGAGAGAGAGAGAGAGAGAGAGAGAGAGAGAGAGAATACAGAGAGAGAGAGAATACAGAGTATACAGACCGCAATGGCTATGTTTCAGACAAACTTCCATATTCCTTTATTCTGGTGTCATTTCGAGGATAATCTCCCCCTTCCTCAGATCAACCTGAACAACAGTACAATAAGTGTATTTAAACCATAAACCCCTCCCACAAGTGAAAAAGGTGCCAAAATGTGTCCCCTTAGCAACCAACAGAAAAAATAACCTAGTTTAAAATCACACTGTGTATCTTAAAGGGACAGTCTAGGCCAAAATAAACTTTCATGATTCAGATAGAGCATGTAATTTTATACAATTTTCCAATTTACTTTTATCACCAATTTTGCTTTGTTCTCTTAGTATTCTTAGTTGAAAGCTTAACCTAGGAGGTTCATATGCTAATTTCTTAGACCTTGAAGGCCACCTCTTTTCAGAATGCATTTTAACAGTTTTTCACCACTAGAGGGTGTTAATTCATGTATTTCATATAGATAACACTGTGCTCATGCACGTGAAGTTATCTGGGAGCAGGCACTGATTGGCTAAACTGCAAGTCTGTCAAAAGAACTGAAATAAAGGGGCAGTTTGCAAAGGATTAGATACAAGATAATCACAGAGGTTAAAAGTATATTAATATAACTGTGTTAGTTATGATAAACTGGGGAATGGGCAATAAAGGGATTATCTATCTTTTAAAACAATAAAAATTCTGGTGTAGACGGTCCCTTTATAGCAGTATCTTTATATAACACTATGTATACAACATACCTTTAAACTTA
This sequence comes from Bombina bombina, assembly GCF_027579735.1. Classification (NCBI taxonomy): domain Eukaryota; kingdom Metazoa; phylum Chordata; class Amphibia; order Anura; family Bombinatoridae; genus Bombina; species Bombina bombina. The sequence continues at coordinate 579,380,989 of NC_069499.1, forward strand.
TCAGGATATATTGCAGCCAATATCTAACATGATACAATGTTTAAAAATATCAGATAAATATGACAAATATAAATATTATGATATGACACAGACAGCAGGTGAAATAAACCGGATCATAATATAGCTAACTTCTTTGTAACAGCATACAAATTATATTTTACAGGGAGAATAATCATATAGAAATAGATAAAGCCTCCAGTATATGTCATACCAATAACCAGTTATTGGTTAGAAGTCAGACGAAATGTATTAATATTAAACAACATCAATTAGTACATGATTGTCAGTGGACGTAGGGGCTCAGCACTGCTAGCCAATAGAATTAGAGTGTCATGAACCATACAAATTACCACATTAAAATGTCAGTATGTGCGCATATTACAGGATCTCTCAATTCTATATAGTAGAGTGTTATTTCTCCTAATAGGTAATTTGTTATAATGTAGATAGTATAAGAAAGTCATACGTTATGGGTCAGTCAATAATGGAAGGCGGTCCTTGGATCAAATGTGCTTAAAAATTAAGCTCCCTGTGAATAGTGATGCACCACATTTTAACCTTAATTAAATGGGTTCACCAAATATAGATATGGACAGTCAATTAAATAAATCTGTCAAAATAAAATATATAGTATATAACAAATAAATAAGCATATTGATACCCTGGTACACAAACTAAGTGGCAGCTCTATGGGGTGCAAATACAGATAAGAAAATTTATGATGTGACCTATTAACTCAAATGAGTATAATGATAGATATATATAAACATATACACACCAAAGACTAAATAACAATTATGGTAGTATACTAATATTAAATGTAGTAAAACATATACATAAAAGATATGCAAAAGTAAAAGTAATAAAATATATGCAATTGCTCTTATTGACTCTTATATGTTCCAGGAGTCAGTTCTTAAGTAGATGCAAAGGTGCAAATGTCCTTTAGATGTTGATATTCCTCCTGTATTATTCAGATGTTTAGTGATGTAGCGAATAGTTCGCCGGCGAATAGTTCCCGGCGAACATAGCATGTTTACGTTCGCCGCGGCGGGCGAACATATGCGAAGTTCGATCCGCCCCCTATTCGTCATCATTGAGTAATACTTTGACCCTGTACCTCACAGTCAGCAGGCACATTCCAGCCAATCAGCAGCAGACCCTCCCTCCCAGACCCTCCTACCTCCTGGACAGCATCCATTTTAGATTCATTCGGAAGCTGCATTGTTAGTGAGAGGAGGGACAGTGTAGCTGCTGCTGATTGAATAGGGAAATCTATAGCTAGGCTAGTGTATTCAGTGTCCACTACAGTCCTGACGGACTCATCTGATCTCTGCTGTAAGGACAGCACCCCAAAAAGCCCTTTTTAGGGCTAGAACATCTGCTTTTTTTTTCCCTGTGTAATCTAATTGCAGTTGCCAGCCTGCCAGGGTGTGTGTCAGGCTCACAGCATATACTGTGCCCACTTGCCCAGTGCACTTTTTTGACTGTGTTAAATAATAGCAGTCAGTTTCCTTCACACGTGTGCGTTTCAGTGCCTGCCTGCCAGGGCACAGTGTCACCCCAGTGCAACTCATATGTGGTGTAACAGTAGTGTAGATTTAAAAAAAAACAACACTTTTTTGACTGTGTTAAATAATAGCAGTCAGTTTCCTTCACACGTGTGCGTTTAACTGCCTGCCTGCCAGGGCACAGTGTCACCCCAGTGCAACTCATATGTGGTGTAACAGTAGTGTAGATTTAAAAAAAACAACACTTTTTTGACTGTTAAATAATAGCAGTCAGTTTCCTTCACACGTGTGCGTTTCAGTGCCTGCCTGCCAGGGCACAGTGTCACCCCAGTGCAACTCATATCTGGTGTAACAGTAGTGTACATTTAAAAAAACAACACTTTTTTGACTGTGAAATAATAGCAGTCAGTTTCCTTCACACGTGTGCGTTTCAGTGCCTGCCAGGGCACAGTGTCACCCCAGTGCAACTCATATCTGGTGTAACAGTAGTGTACATTTAAAAAAAACAACACTTTTTTGACTGTGAAATAATAGCAGTCAGTTTCCTTCACGTGTGTGCGTTTCAGGGCCTGCTAGGGCACAGTGTCACACCAGTGCACCTCATATCTGGTGTAACAGTAGTGTACATTTAAAAAAAAAAATACAATTTTGACTGTAATAGATTGAATAGCAGTTAGTTGTCTGCAAGCATGTGTGTCAGGCCTACAGCGTCTACTCTGCCAACTTCTGCCAGTGCACAGTGCCACTCATATCTGTTGTCACAGTAGCTTGCACGCATAGTACCACTAATCGAAAAAAAAAATGACAGGCAGAGGCAGGCCACCCCGCAGGGGCCGTCGAGGTTGTGGTGCTGTGATTCCCTTTGGCCCTAGAATAATGCCCAGTGTTCAGAGGCCACGTACCCTGAACTCGAACAGTTCTGAGGACATAGTTGACTGGCTAACACAGGACACCCAATCTTCTACAGCTTCCGCTCGGAACCTTGACGCACCATCCTCCTCCAGCTTAGCTTCAGGCACCTCTTAAGTTACCACTCGCCCGCCTGCCACCACCAGCAACACTAGCACCACAGCCGCTTCACTTGATCTGCCAAAGGAGTTATTTACACATCAGTTGGAAGAAATGAGTGATAGTGATGCGCAACCATTATTGACAGAGGATGTAGATAACAGGGATATGTCGTGCATGGCACATGTGTGTAATCTGATCGTACAACGCGTTGTACCCAGGCTTACAGGACGTCCTGAAGCAGGCCAGGAAGGTGTGTGGCCATTTCATGCATTCCTACACGGCCATGGCGCACTTTTCAGATATCCAGCAGCGAAACAACATGCCAGTGAGGCGCTTGATTTGCGACAGCCCGACACGTTGGAATTCAACACTCCTAATGTTCGACCGCCTGATCCAACAAGAAAAAGCCGTTAATGACTATTTGTATGACCGGGGTGCTAGGACAGCCTCTGCGGAGCTGGGAATTATTTTACCATGTTACTGGACGCTCATGCGCAATGCGCAATACCTGTAGGCTCATGCGTCCTTTTGAGGAGGTGACAAACCTAGTCAGTCGCACCGAAGGCACCATCAGCGACATCATACCATTTGTTTTCTTCCTGGAGCGTGCCCTGCGAAGAGTGCTGGATCAGGCCATAGATGAGCGTGAAGAGGAAGAGGAAGAGTTGTGGTCACCATCACCACCAGAAACAGCCTTATCAGCATTGCTTGCTAGACCTGCGGCAACGCTGGAAGAGGATTGTGAGGAAGAGGAGTCAGAGGAGGAATGTGGCTTTGAGGAGGAGGAGGAAGACCAACCACAACAGGCATCCCAGGGTGCTCGTTGTCACCTATCTGGTACCCGTGGTGTTGTACGTGGCTGGGGGGAAGAACATACCTTCAGTGAGATCACTGAGGATGAGGAAAGGGACTTGAGTAGCTCGGCATCCAACCTTGTGCAAATGGGGTCTTTCATGCTGTCGTGCCTGGTGAGGGACCCTCGTATAAAAAGGCTGAAGGAGAATGACCTGTACTGGGTGTCCACGCTACTAGACCCCCGGTATAAGCATAAAGTGCCTGAAATGTTACAGAATTACCGCAAGTCGGAAAGGGTGCAGCAGTTCCAAAATTAATTAAAAAGTATGCTTTACACAGCGTATAAGGGTGATGTCACAGCACAACGGGAATTTAACAGGGGAAGAGGTGAAAGTAATCCTCCTCCTCCCATGACCACGCCGGCAAGGACAGGACGCTGTACAGACGTGTTGTTGATGGAGGACATGCAGAGCTTTTTGACCCTTTAAGGACACAGCTTTCAGTTTGCTCAATTGTTTTATGACGGAAAAATTCCGTCATATGTCCTTAAGAGGTTAAGTCCTACTAATCGCCACAGCCCTTCGGGGTCCACCCTCAGAGAACGACTCGACTGACAGGTAGCAGACTACCTCGCCTTAACTGCAAATATCGACACTCTGAGGAGTGATGAACCCCTTGACTACTGGGTGTGCAGGCTTGACCTGTGGCCTGAGCTATCCCAATTTGCAATAGAACTTCTGGCCTGCCCCGCTTCAAGTGTCCTGTCAGAAAGGACCTTCAGTGCAGCAGGAGGTATTGTCACTGAGAAGAGAAGTCGCCTAGGTCAAAAAAGTCTAGATTACCTCACCTATATTAAGATGAATGAGGGATGGATCCCATAGGGACTGACAGTGGGCGATACATTTGACTAAAAAAGGCCTGATGAGATGAGCTGCCTTGGGCTAAAAATGGTCCACACGCTGCTGTATTTTATCTCTGCCGGATGACTTGCGTGACTTATCCGCCACCAACTAGGGTTCAAGCCGCAATGTTTTAGGGCACTTTCTGCCTGGGAAACAAACATCAATTTTTCTGGCTGCAACAATACCTAATTTTTCAGGCATGTGTACATGCCTAATTTTTCTGGCCTCTGGTGCTGCACGGTGGCTTTAAAAACCAAACCAAAAAAAAGGCACATAACAGGGATTAAACTGATAGGAATAGTACTACTTAACACACCACTCCTATCTGGTGGCACATTAGATTGCACGCGCAGTGTCCCAAATTTGAAGTAGGAGGACCGACCAAGCATCTTTTTCCATCTCCCGGTTCCTAAAATCGAAGCCATATACACGTCCCCTTATAGGGGACGTAACGGGGATTAAACTGATAAGAATAGTTATACTTAACACACCACTCTTATCTGGTGGCACATTAGATTGCACGCGCAGTGACCCAAATTTGAAGTAGGAGGACCGACCAAGCATCTTTTTCCATCTCCCGGTTCCTAAAATCGATGCCATATACACGTCCCCTGATAGGGGACGTAACAGGGATTAAACTTATAGGAATAGTACTACTTACACACCTTATAATAATGCAGAGAGAGGCAATGCAGAGAGAGGAGTCTGAAGAAGAGGAGTCAGAGGAGGAAGGTGGCTTTGAGGAGGTGGAAGACCAAACACAGCAGGCATCCCAGGGGGCTTGTTGTCACCTTTCGGGGACCCTTGGTGTTGTACGTGGCTGGGTGGAGGAAGAGACCTTCAATTACATCAGTTAGGACAAGGAATGGGACATGGCTAGCTTGGTATCCAACCTTGTGCAAATGGGGAGTTTGCGGTTGTGCAAATTTGCGGTTGTTTGCGGTGCGTTAAAGGGACAGTCTAGGCCAAAATAAACTTTCATGATTCAGATAGAGCATGTCATTTTAAACAATTTTCCACTTTACTTTTATCACCAATTTTGCTTTGTTCTCTTGGTATTCTTAGTTGAAAGCTTAACCTAGGAGGTTCATATGCTAATTTCTTAGACCTTGAAGCCCACCTCTTTCAGATTGCATTTTAACAGTTTTTCACCACTAGAGGGTGTTAGTTCACGTATTTCATATAGATAACACTGTGCTCATGCACGAGAAGTTATCTGGGAGCAGGCACTGATTGGCTAGACTGCAAGTCTGTCAAAAGGACTGAAAAAAGGGGCAGTTTGCAGAGGCTTAGATACAAGATAATCACAGAGGTTAAAAGTATATTATTATAAATGTGTTAGTTATGCAAAACTGGGAAATGGGTAATAAAGGGATTATCTATCTTTTAAAACAATAAAAATTCTGGTGTAGACTGTCCCGTTAAACGGGGAGTTTGGTCTGTCACTGTGAAGCGGGCATAACCCTTACACTACCTGATCGATACACCATCATACCTGATGTTTTAAAGCACGTTATTACAAACAATTTAGGAATGTTAGGTGATTTATGCCCTTTATGGATTAAAACCAGACTCTGCATCAACTATGTAATTTTCCATGGGAGTTTTGCCATGGATCCCCCTCCGGCATGCCACAGTCCAGGTGTTAGTACCCTTGAAACAACTTTTCCATCATTATTGTGGCCAGAAAGAGTCCCTGTGGGTTTTAAAATTCGCCTGCCTATTGAAGTCTATGGCGGTTCACCCGTTCGCGAACAGTTGTGGAAGTTCGCATTCACCGTTCGTGAACGCAAAATTTTAGGTTCGTGACATCACTACAGATGATGTATGATCTGTTGGTCACACCCAATGTGGAGTCAGCACTTTGCCAGGCATATGGTCTGGATACAATATTTCACTGCGAAAAGGAATCACAAAACAAAGGCACCTCCTAGTGGGATATAGTTGGTACAAATGGATAATGTGAATGCCAAAAAGATACTCACAAGTGGAGCAGCACCCAATTGTGCTAAGTCAAGCAGACTGGGAACTAGCAGTTTTCCAGCTCACTGGCACAGCGTGTATACCGGTCTCTCTGGTGTCCTCAATGGATCAAATAAGCTCAGACTCTCAGAAAAGGTTAAAATTCCACAATTTAATGGTATATAGAAAACACAGATGTCAACCAAATGACACTGATAATTAAAAAACACAGATAGCAACGCGTTTCTCAGACTGCTGTCTGTTTCATCAGGCTTCTGTTCACAAAATGAGAGTTCTGCCTTAAATACATCAAGTAACCTATCCCTATCCTCTATTAGCTGACACACCTCTCAGGTGTATGTGTGCATAATTAATTCAATTACTAATGCTAGGAGTGTGGACAGTTTATCTAAAAATATCTGACATCATTTAATTAAAAAACTAATCATTAACAATACTTATACATATCAAAGAACAACTTTATAGTACCTTGTTGTGGATATCATATCAAGACCATATATTCTATTACGACATATAGTCTCTATTATAACCCAAATGATTCCCAAATTGTTTCTAAAAACTCCTGTAGTACAATCACTCACATATGTGTGTGTAACATTTATAGTAGTAAGGTGCTGTCTATAAATTACTAATGGGGATTATTAGAACCAAGTATCCATATCCACCAATTTTACTTGCTGCTTTATTAAAGTTATTTCTAATATCCATGTCAGTAAAATTTACTGCCCATTGTATTTATTGATCTATCCATTATTGAATCGGATTAGGGTGTAGGAAGAATATTTTTTAAAAAACAAGCTCAAATTGACGTTGTTTTCATTAATACATGTGTTGATATTTGTTTCATACTAGATGTTGTGTGGAAACAATTGTGTCAAATACCTTGATCTTCTTATGGCGTTTCCCATATATCTACTATGGGGAGCATCTAGTTAGGGTCGGGGAACATTTCTGTATACGTCACTCTAGAACTGACGTTTAGCCTGACGTCTAACCTATTGGGACTTGATTCGTCACTGTTTGACCATGTGACGTTAGTCATAACCGCCCCTTCTGGATAGAGCCTATGTTTATTTTATGAAACGTTAAGTATAGGTAACTACTTGTTTGGGGGGGGGGGGGTAGATGTACCTTATGTGATGTTGTGAAATAAAAATAATACATTGATGTGATAAGGGAATTATAATATGCTAGAAATTAACAATCCATGTATCAATTATAAAGTGCTTAAAAATAATAAACGATTTATACCAGTGACCTATCTATATTATATTGAATCTAACTATATAACTTATTCTATAAACAATAACAGAAGTGATATACTAGTGGTCTATCTATACATTACTCATTCTGAGGGGAAAGAAAATATATCTGATTATATGTCTTACTCCTAAAAAATGATATTAATTTAGTGTATATGCCCTAATCTGAATGCTATAAAATATTAATAAAGGGAATAAGTATATACTTTTTGTGTATGGGAAAAAACAGAATGGTATAACTGTACTTACCGTATATATAATAAAAGTGGGGAATTGATTTGATATATTCTCATAGTTATATATAAAGACTATGCATTTGGATCTGTATTATCCCTTGTGACAATAGGGATATCTTTAGTTTGTGTATATGATATATATACACAAACTATAATAATAATAATAATGTAAACTTAATAAAAAATGCTCTATAGTCTAGGGGTGTGGTGTATCCCTTATATGGGTATTTAAGTATATATAAATAAAGTGTAAAGGGGACTAGTGAAATAAATGTGAATATTATTTGTCCTATATTTAAATAATGAGTAATAGTATATGGATTCCATTAAGTGGTATTGATAAATAATAAGTAACTATATTCATCAATAGGTCCCTATACTAAAATTATTATTAATACTATTAAATTTGAATAGATGTATGACTCCTACATATAGATATACGCTATTTCCCTTCCCTAACATGGGGAGGATATAACACGCATAATGGAAATAATGATGCCAACCCTCTCAATATTAAGGGACAACTGTAAACCATCTCTACTGGTATGATGGTACCCCATACTAACCGGTATTGCATGTAAAGATGATGGTGAAATTATAAACACAAAGCAAGGTGTACATTGAGTTGTAAAGTACATATAATATACAGATGTTTAAAATGCAGCCATATCTATGTTTTCATTTAGCCCTGCTGGAAAGAGGGTATCAAATTTATAGATCCAGTAGATTTCACTCTGGCATAGGCTTTTGAACCTATTGGTACCCAGTTTGTAAGGAATCCTTTCCAGAGGGGTAATCCGAAACTGACAGTTAAAACCAGAATGACACTGGACATGGTGTCTAGATACACTATGTTTGAGGCTGCCCTTATCAACATTCCTAAAGTGTTCACCCCATCTACTTCTTATTTTCCTAATTGTCCTACCTAAATATTGAGCCCCACATACACAGGTGAAATAATTACATACTTGGAGCTACAGTACAGTCTCTCTTTTAGTTCATAAGTATATCCTGAAGTAGTAAAAGTGACGCTGGTGGTCCAATGTGTAATATATTTACACATATTACATCTTTTATTTTACATCTAAAAGAACCTTTGTGTTGAAAGCTATTATTAGTAGGTATTCCTATCTTAGGAGTTCTTTTAGACATTATGATTTTACTGTGGGCTATTTTTTGCTTAATAGTGGGGGCTCTCCTGTATGTTATGTTAGATTGGTCCTCTAATATTTCTTTAAGGATATGGTCTTTTTTAAGAAGATACCAGTACTTGTTGAGTATGTTCCTTATGGCTTTATAATTGGAATTATAATCCTATATAATAAATGGCCAAGTATGTTTGTCAGATGCAGTCATGCGCAGTAGAGACTGCACGTGACAAACATACCTGGCCGTTTGGATCCTGACACTCAGCACTCAGCACAGAGCAAGGCTGAAGCGGAGTGTCAGGGAGCATGGCCGACGGGAGCGTTGCGATGGGTGCGTGGCCGGGCGTCGTAAGGGACGTGGCCGGGAGCGGCGAGGGGCGTGGCCGGACGGGTGTCGCCGCGATGGGGCATGGCCGGGAGGGGTGCCGCGATGGGGGCGTGGCCAGAGAGGCAAAGGCTTTCAATTAAGACAGAGCCAGAGAGGGAGCAGGAGAGGGGGGGGAGAAGGGCCAAAGAGGGGGGAGAGAGCCAAAGGGGGGGGAGAGAGCCAAAGGGGGGGCGGGGAGAGAGCAAAGAGGGGGAGAGAGCAAAAGGGGGGGGGGGGAGAGCCAAAGGAGAGGGAGGAGAGAAAGCCAAAGGAGAGGGGGGAGAGAAAGCCAAAGGAGAGGGGGGAGAGAAAGCAAAAGAGAGGGGGGAGAGAAAGCAAAATAGAGGGGGGAAGAGAGAGCAAAAGAGAGGGGGGAGAGAGCAAGGGGTGGGACTGCTGTACTGCAAAAAATGGCCAGTGTACACGGGCTTTAGTACTAGTTGGTAATAAATGAGGTAGTCTTCCTCTTGTTGCACTTATTATTCAACCTATTTTTTGGTGGAGAATTGAGAATCATCTCTCTCTCTCTAATTGTCTAGCTCTCAGGTACCCTTCTTCTATAAGTGCCAGAGGATAGCCTTTTTCAGTGAATCTGTTTTTCAGGGTGAGTGACTGTTCATCATATGTTTCTAATAAAGTTCAGTTGTGCTTAATACGCCTGAACTGGGTGTAGGGTTTGTTCCTTTTCCAGCTGCCTAGGTGGTTGCTCAGATAATCTAAACAATTATTGCTAACAACTAATTTAAAAAAGGTTTTAGATTGAACCAAATTATTAACATCCCATGTGAGGGCTGTATCTAGGTAGTCAATTTCTTCCGGATGTATTTTATAAGTGAAAGTAAAACCAAAGGAGTTGTCATTAAGTTTAAGAGCAAAGCCTCTAGCTGAATCAGTAGACCCATTCCATATGATGATCAGGTCGTCTATATATCTGCCATAGAAGACCAGGTTCTGCCTCCAGCTCTGGCAATAGACATAAATGTCCTCAAAGCACCACATGACCAAATTGGCAAAGCTGGGGGTGAACCTGGTCCCCATGGCATTACCTTTAGTCTGGAGATAATAGTTGTCTAAATATGTTAAATAATTGTGTTTAAGTATGAAGTCAATTAACTAAAGTAGAAATTCTTTCTGTATTTTGAGCATATAAATATCCTAATTTAGATAATCTGATACATAATATACACCTATTTCATGTGATATGTTCGAATATAATGCGTTGTCATCAGATGTCATCTATAGATATTGGTCTCCTCTTTTTCTATTTGAAAGTTTCTGAAGTAAGTCAGTAGTGTCCCTAATATATGAAGGGAGTTGCCTAACATATTTCTGCAAAAAGTAGTCTTTGTAGGCTGATAGATGGTCAGTAATACTATTCATACTAGCTATAATAGGCCTGCCCGGAATGTTAGGATTTTTTGGTGTTAAATATTGTTTTTCTTTCAAAGAGAGAATACCTTCTTCAAACCCAAATTGAATGATGGAATTTAGTTTATTGGTAAATAACACCATAGGATCCTGATCTAGTGGCCTATTAGTGTTGGCGATGTCGGGGGGCAGATTAGGGGTGTTTAGGCTTGGGGTTTATGTAAGGGTGTTAGGTTTAAACGTAACTTTTTTTCCCCATAGACATCAATGGGGCTGTGTTACGGAGATTTTTCATTCCACACTTCAGGTGTTAGGTTTTTTTCTAACACTCTCTCCCCATTGATGTCTATGGGATAAGCGTGCACAAACACATCAAATCAGCCCTTGGATTTTTTGTGGTATGGAGCTTAACGCCACCATATCGCACACACAAGGAGGCTTTTCAATAACTCGTAATGGCAGCACTATGGAGAGTGAAATGATGCAGCTTTTTTGCCGTTAGTTTCGCACCCTGTTTAGTGCAAAACTCGTAATCTAGGTTATTGCTAGCAGTCAGCTCTAGATTATTGCCAAACACTTCCCCACATATCACTCTCTGTTCAACTAATACAGAGTTGTACTTGTGGGGTGTTCTACATTCCATCATTTAGTGGATTTCAAACCAAGTAAAATAACTCTGGGATCAAGAGCTACTTGTGCCTTAAGACAATACAATTTCTGGAACAGGAACAAGAAAACTAGAACGGATTTATTACCACCTATCCCTGTGGTATTCCCAGGTGAGCGGATAATATTGCTTTTTATGGTTATTACACATCGCTATATCTCATGGGACACATTCATTTTTGTTTCATTTGCATGTACATGAGGAAATCATGTCTGGAAGCGCTGTAAAAACCATGTCTTTCAAGAAATTTCATACCCCTCTCACCTAGAGGAAAGTGAGAACAACTTAACAGCAGCAGCCAGGAAATTCCACATAGTAAAGAAATATATAACTGCATTCAGTTAGGTGCTATTTCAACCTCTGCTCTGACATATATAGTGCATTGGAGTCCTTTGCAGTCAAGTAGATGAAAATATGAAAAATCATATTTATGCAATATTCATATTTAATAAAGTGTTTTACTGTATATATCTAAACTTATATATAATCATGTACATATATATATATATGTGTGTATATAGGTTTAAATATATATTTGTGCAAAAATCCATCAGATATACATTTAAATATCTCTTTAAGAATAAATTCAATATGTTTTGCTATGTGCAGAACATTGCATTGATATATGCAATATTATCTTCTTATGTTATGGTTTTAAATAACCACAATCGTGTTTGTACGACTTGTGAGTGTTATTTTTTCCCCAATTTTTTCAGCTCAATTGAAGTTTATGTGGGAATGTTATTTTGCGTTTGCAACTTCTCAAAGTTTATTTGTTACCACATCTTTGCAAACGCTAGATTGCAAACTTTTAACTTTCAACTTGAAATACGAGTGCGAATCTCCAAACGTAAAAATTACTACTAGCAGTTTCTTTTACAAGATACGATGAGTCCATGGATTTCATCCTTACTTGTGGGATATCATCTCCTGGTCAGCAGGAGGAGGCAAAGAGCACCACAGCAAAGCTGTATATATAGCTCCTCCCTTCCCTCCCACTCCAGTCATTCTCTTTGCCTGTGTTAGTGATAGGAAGAGGTAAAATGAAGTTTCTCTGCAGCTAACTGCTTGGAGATTGAACCCTTAGTTTTATCTAAGCGAGGATTTTCTGATTCGGTCATAGATACCTTGATTTAGGTGCGTTTTTTAAGGAAAACGTAGGGGTCAGAAAGCTACAGCTACCTCTCTTTCCTTTTGGCTGTAGAGTATCATCCGTTTTGCATATGAGACTGCTGGACAGCAGCCTCCTGAACGAATTACGGCTCATTCCACTAGGGCTGTGACTTCCTCATGGGTATTCAAAAATGATGCTTCTTGTTGAACAGATTTGCAAAGCTGCAACTTGGTCGTCTCTTCACACTTTTTCCAAATTTTCCAAATTCAATACTTTTGCCTCGTCTGAGGCTGTTTTTGACTGGAGTGGGAGGGAAGGGAGGAGCTATATATACAACTCTGCTGTGGTGCTCTTTGCCTCCTCCTGCTGACCAGGAGGCGATATCCCACAAGTAAGGATGAAATCCGTGGACTCATCTTATCGTAAAAGAAACAAATTTATCAGGTAAGAATACATTTCCTTTTTAACACTCTAAAGTGAGCGCAAACTACCACTACACTCATAATCTGGCCCTTTATGTTTATTCACCCTCCGTTACTATTAAATTGCACCAGTCCCTACTGTGAGAAACACTTGGGGGAATATGCTGTCTGCATTTATCATTGCACAAGCAGTTCACCAGAACTGCTTGTGCAATACCGCCCCCTGCAGATTGTGTGTGTGTGTGTACATATGTATACAGTGTGTGTGTACACATGTATACAGTGTGTGTGTGTGTACATATGCATATATGTGTATATAGGCCTGTAAATACATATATACAAATATAAATACATACAGTGGATATAAAAAGTCTACACACCCCTGTTAAAATGTCAGGTTTCTGTGATGTAAAAAAATGAGACAAAGAGAAATCATTTCAGAACTTTTTCCACCTTTAATGTGACCTATAAACTACACAACTCAATTGAAAAACAAACTGAAATATTTTAGGTAAAGGGAAATAAAAATAAAAAAATAAAATAATATGGTTGCATAAGTGTGAACACCCTTAAACTAATACTTTATTGAAGCACCTTTTGATTTTATTACAGCACTCAGTCTTTTTGGTTATGAGTTTTTCAGCATGGCACATCTTGACTTGACAAGATTTGCCCACTCTTCTTTGCAAAAACACTCTAAATCTGTCAGAATGCGAGGGCATCTCCTGTGCAGAGCACTCTTCAGATCACCCCACAGATTTTGAATTGGATTCAGGTCTGGGCTCTGGCTGGGCCATCCCAAATCTTTAATCTTCTTCTGGTGAAGCCATTCCTTTGTTGATTTGGATGTATGCTTTGGGTTATTGTCATGCTGAAAGATGAAGTTCCTCTTCATGTTCAGCTTTCTAGCAGAAGCCTGAAGGTTTTGTGCCAATATTGTCTGGTATTTGGGACTGTTCATTATTCCCTCTACCTTGACTAAGGCCCTTGTTCCTGCTGAAGAAAAACAGCCCCAAAGCATGATGCTGACACCACCATGATTCACTGTGGGTATGGTGTTCTTTTGGTGATATGCAGTGTTGTTTTTGCGCCAAACATATCTTTTGGAATTATGGCCAAAAAGTTCAACTTTGGTTTCATCAACCAGAACACCTTTTCCAACATGCTTCTGGGAAACTTCAGATGTGTTTTTGCAAAATTTAGCTGGGCTTGGATGTTTTTTTTGTAAGAAAAGGCTTTCGTCTTGTCACTCTACCCCATAGCCCAGAGACATGAAGAATATGGGCTATTGTTGTCACATGTACCACACAGCCAGTACTTGCCAGATATTCCTGCAGCTCCTTTAATGTTGCTGTAGGCCTCTTGGCAGCCTCCCAGACCAGTTTTCTTCTCGTCTTTTCATCAATTTTGGAGGGACATCCAGTTCTTGGTAATGTCACTGTTGCACCATATTTTCTTCACTTGATGATGACTGTCTTCACTGTGTTCCATGGTATATCTAATGCCTTGGAAATTCTTTTGTACCCTTCTCCTGACTGATACCTTTTAACAATAAGATCCCTCTGATGCTTTAGAAACTCTCTGCGGACCATGGCTTTTGCTGTAGGATGCGACTAACAAAATGTCAGGAAAGACATACTAGAACAGCTGAACTTTATTTGGGGTTAATCAGATACACTTTAAATGATGACAGGTGTGTACTGACTCCTATTTAACATGATTTTGAATGTGATTGCTTAATTCTGAACACAGCTACATCCCCAGTTATAAAAGAGTGTTCACACTTATGCAACCATATTATTTTATTTTTTTATTTTTATTTCCCTTTACCTAAAAGATTTCAGTTTGTTTTTCAATTGAGTTGTACAGTTTATATGTCACAATAAAGGTGGAAAAAGTTCTGAAATGATTTATCTTTGTCTCATTTTTTTACATCACAGAAACCTGACATTTTAACAGGGGTGTGTAGACTTTTTATATCCACTGTAAATACAACTGTATATGTACATATATAGATATATATAAATACATACATATCCATCTTTAGAGATGTATATCTATATATCTCAATGTTAAAGCCCCATGACTGACTTTTTTTCGAACACCTGAGATCTCATATCTTTGAGCCCTTATAACTTTTGTGTGCAATATACATTTTTATTAAATTATGTTATTATGGGTGTGACTATACTTTGCAATGTATTTTTTTTGTGTTTTGTGCAATTTTCATGTTTTGAGAAAGTTAACCAGAGCTCTGAAATTGCAGTAATCATTCTAGCGTAAATAGCAATTGTGCTCAAGCGATCGCGTTTACTTTCAATAAACCCGATATCGCTTGCGCGTAAACTTTTGTGCTCCACTCGTAATCTGGCCCTTATTGGGTCAAAGTTCCTTTATAAAACTTCAGTTGTCCATTCTGTAGGTTCTAATAGTAGTAATAAAGAATAATATCATGTCTTCCGAGATTACTGTCTACTATGTAACTAAGTTTAGTGAATATTATTTTCTCTTTATGCCTTTATTTATATTCAGGACCACCAATATACCACAAACTGTTCCAATAACTCTGCAAGATCTTATGGGTTTCTTCAGATCACTTTACATGTCCCATATTTATGCTGATCAAGATCCATGTGGAGCCAAAGAATTCCATATAAGGAACGAAAAGAGGTATAGAACAACCCTGTAAAAACAAGCCTCCTGAGATTTCCTGGAGACTATCTGGGATGGAGCACTGGGTGGCTAAGTCATGAGATATGAAGCAGTATTTTAATAGGGGTTGGCTGTGAGTGTGTAGATCAGGGCGTTTCTAATCTGTCTTTGTTAAACTGGGATTTTTATAAGGCTTTAGGATCCATGCATCTAATATTAGGTTTCTGGTGTTGGGGCCTATTACTTATTTGTTCTGTCATTAAAGGGACACTAAAAGCTATTTTTTTTCTTTAATGATTCAGATTTTTCTTCGTTCTCTTGCTATCTTTATTTAAAAGCAGGAATGTGATGCATAGGAGCCGGCCCTTTTTTGGTTGAGAACCTGGCTGGGTTATGCTTGCTTATTGGTGGGTAAATGTCTGCCTCCAATAAGCAAGCACTATCCATGGTGCTGAACCTAAAAATGTCTGACTGGTAAGATTTACATTTATGATTTTCAAATAAAGATAGCAAGAGAACAAAGAAAAATTAATAGGAGTAAATTTGAAAGTTGATTAAAATGACATGCTCTATCTGAATAATGAAAGAAAAAAATTGGGTTCAGTGACCCTTTAAGCTCTTCTGCTC
This sequence comes from Bombina bombina, assembly GCF_027579735.1. Lineage (NCBI taxonomy): Eukaryota > Metazoa > Chordata > Amphibia > Anura > Bombinatoridae > Bombina > Bombina bombina. Next base: position 579,397,054 of record NC_069499.1, read on the forward strand.
CTCTTCCAGCTATGTATTTAAACTCTTTTAAAACAACTTCTTATACTTCCTCAAACTTCTTATTTTAATATGACTCTTTTTCTAAAATAAATACTTCTGTTTTTTGTTTTTTAATTCTCTGGATAAATTTAAGTTTTTTTCTTACACACAGGTGGTGAGAATCCATGATCCATTACTACTGGGAATTAGTCTTCCCTGCCAACCTGCCACTAGAAGGAGGCAAAGATTCCCAAACCCCAAGAGCTCTATAAACCCCTGCCACCTCACTGGTAAACTAGTCTTGTCTTTGCCACCGCTGGAGGAAGGTGAAGAATAAAGATGTGCACATGATTCTTCAGTGAGAGGGGTTCTCAGACTGAGGTGAATCTCATTTTCCCTCAGAGTAAAGTGTTTGTCAGAAGAATGTATATGGAAAATGGGTCATGTTTCATTTTTTTCACCTCAAAGAAAATAAGTCACAAGCCTTTCACAGGTGTCGCAGGGACCTGTCCTTTGCCTCCTCCTGCTGGGTCTTTAGTATACTCCTATTCCATATACTCAGCAGTTATGTTTCACCCCTGGTTTGGTTTTCTACTGGTTTTTCTAGTAGATGAGTGTCTTTTGGATTATATAGTAGTATTTTTTATTTAATTGGCACTTTATAAGCCTAAATATTTTTGTATTTAATTTTCGGTTTTGGCATGCTTTAACGTTTTTACCATGCATTTGCCTTCAGGTCTTCATGCGTCAGGTTAGTGCATATAAGCCCTCAAATTTGCACATCAGGTTTTCAGGTTTGCATGAGTTGGTTAGCGCACATATGCCCTTTGGATTGCACATGTTGGGTTCTTTGTGCATATTGAGCACTTTTTCCCACATTTCGGTCTTCGTGTCTGCACACGTTGGGTTAGCACATGTAAGCCCTCGGATTTGAGCACACTGTTTTTTTGTTGTGTTTTTTTTCTATATTTGCATTTGGGTTTTGTGCATGCTCCCTAACTGATAGCGAATTATCCAGCTGTCGGATGTGTAGTTTATTTGTCTCCTTCTACATTTTTGTTTCGCATTAGTGCGCATGGCCTAGTTTTGAGCTACTTTTGGTGGGGGGTACATTTTCCCTTTCCTCAACAGCTCTTTTTGTGGGGATTTAACTATTCACTTTTTTATGCATTCTCTACTTTTAGAGTTTGCAGCAATAATGGAGCTTTCGAATTCTGTCCCCAAATCTTCCATAGAAGCTGTGCTCTGAACACTTTCCTGCTAGTGTTAAGTGTGTTTATTGTAAACAGGCTGAGGTATCTCCTCCAGCACATTTATGTAACACATGACTTTAATGTTTTAATGCATTGTGACCAATCTAATGCTGCTCTTGCTTCTAAGGGTATTATTGCTCCTTCTGTTTGTTCTTTACAGGGAAGTTCAACTGACTTCATACCTGGTGTAAAGCACTTAGGGGCCGATTTATCAAGGCCCAAATAGGGCCGTATACACCTGTATCCATGCAAGCCTTCAGGCTTGCCAGAAACAGGAGTTAAGAAGCAGCGGTCTTAAGATCGCTGCTCCTTAACTTGTCCACCACCTCTGAGGCGGCGGATAGCAATCAGCCCTATCGGATATGATTGGGTTGATTGAAACCGACCGCTAGCAGCCGATTGGCCCCCGAATCTACAGGGGGCAGCATTGTACAAGCATTTCTAGTGAAATGCTTGCGCAATAATATAAGCATTATATTATTAGCATTAATATATAATAAGCATTTATTGATGTGCGGCAAAAATTATACGCTACAGTGGATCATGTCCGCTGCACTTTGTTAAATCGGCCCCAAAATCTGAAATGTTGGCAGTTATGCCACCTTAAAGTAAGCTTAAAAGGTTAGTTCTAAATTTGCTTTCTAATAGTTAAACCTCCTGAAGTTGATGCTACTGTTAAGGTTTTTGATGAGTCTTCAGAAGGAGAGGTTTTCTCTGATAATCAGGGGTCTTCCTCTGATCATGAACCAGAATCATCCTTTAAAAATATTTGTTCTATTTTAAAGGAGATTTTACTTACTGTAGAGGTTAAAGATCCTAAGGTAACTGAGGAAAAATGTTCTAATCTTTTAGATGCTCTCTTTAAGCCTTTGGTTAAAACCCCTGAGGTTTTTCCTGTGCCTGATGCTGTCTCTGAGATAGTTTCTAGGGAATGGTCTAAGCCAGATAATCATTTTAATTATTCTGCAAGGTTTAATAAATTGTATCCCCTACCTGCTTAAAATATTGACCTTTGAGAGACTGTCCCTAAGGTAGATGGGGCCATTTCTACTCTGGCTAAGCGTACTACAATTCCTCTGGAAGATAGTACTTCTTTTAAGGACCCTTTAGTTAGGAAGTTAGAATCCTTTCAAAGAAGGGCCTTTTTTGCAAGCAGGTTAGTTATTTAGGCCAGCTATTCCCATTGCTGATGTTGCTGCTGCTTCTTCCATTTGGTTAAATGGTCTCTCTGAGCCGTTTTCTGATAGTTCTGCTGGTGATTTGTTTAACCTTTTGGGATTATTTAATGTGCTAACTCCTTTATTTGTGATGCTGTATTTTACATTATTAAAATAAATGACAAGTGTATGTCTTTGGGAGTTCTTTCCAGAAGAGTTTTATGGTTAAAATTATGGTCTGCTAATATGGTGTTTAAATATAGACTTTTATCTTTCTTTTCAAGGGAAGAAGTTGATTAGCTCTGTTTTGGATTCTATTATTTCTACTATAACCGGAGGTAAGGGGTCTATTCTTCCTCAGGACAAGAGGTCCAGGAGTAAGTCTAAGGCTTCTAATCATTGTTGTTCCTTTTGTCTTAACAGGGAGCAAAATTCTGATTCTTCCTTTCAAAAGCAAGATCCCTCTTGTTATGCCTGGAAGTCAAGTTCAAATTGAAACAGGCCTAAACAATCTAAAAAATCTACTTCTACTTCCAAGTCTGCATGAAGTTATGGCCCCCAATCCAGAGGTTCTAGTAGGGGGCAGGCTGTACCTTTTTCAGGAAACTTTTTTCTAGTCTGTTTCAGATCCTTGGGTTCTAAATCTTGTATCTCAGGGTTATTGGATAGGTTTCAGAACAAGGCCTCCCAGAGGAAGGTTTATTATGTCCAATGTTCCAAAGAATCCGTTGAAGGACCAAGCTTTTTTTAATCGGTTTCGGATCTACAAACTATGGGAGTAATTGTTCCTGTTCCATTGTTGGAGCAAAAGATGGACTTTTACTTAAATCTCTTTATTGTTCCAAAAAAGGAGGGAATTTTCAGACCAATTTTGGATCTGAAGTCTCTGAACAAACTTTTCAGAGTTCCTAATTTCAAAATTGAGACTATTCTGCCTTTTGTTCAGCAAGGTAAGTTTAAGTCCACAATAGATTTTTTAAAGTATGCTTATCTTAATGTTCCCATTCATAAGGGACACTGCTTCTGAGGTTTGCATTTCTGGATAGGCATTTTCAGTTTGTTGCTCTACGATTTGTTCTGGCTAAAGTTCAGAGAATCTTCACAACGGTTCTGGGTACCCTTCTGTTGGTGATCAGAACTCAGGGTATTACTGTATTTCCTTACCTGGATGATAAATTAGTTCAAGCTCCATCTTTACATTTAGCAGAATCTCATACCAGCAGACTGTTGTTGTTTCTTCAACAGCAGGGTTGGAAGATCAATTTTCCAAAGAGTTTTTTGGTTCATCAGACAAAGGTTTCTTTTATGGGGGTACAAATAGATTCATTTTCCATGAGAATATCTCTAACAGATCTGAGAAGATTGAAATTGGTTTCAGCTTGTCAAAACCTTAAGTATATTTATTTTCCCTCATTTGCTCTTTGCATGGAGGTTTTAGGTCTCATGCTCAGTTTCACATGAGGTCTCTTCAGCTTTTGTATACTTCATCAGTGGTGCAGGGATCAAACTCAGCTGTTTTAGAAGATTTTTCTAGATTACAGAATAGTTCAGTCTCTGTTTTGGTAGCTGGATCATCAGCATATTATGCAGGGGGCTTCTTTTGCTTGTTCTACTTGGACTATGATCTCTACAGATGCAAATCTTCAAGGTTGGTGGGCTGTCTGGGGGTCTATGAGAGTACAGGGTGGTTGGGCTCCTCGGGAGGCAAAGTTGCCAATAAATATTCTAGAACTCAGTGCTATTTTCAGAGCTCTTAATAGATGGCCTCAGTTGCATCTTCGGTTCAGACAATGTCACAGCAATTACTTATATCAATCATCAGGGAGGAACCTCACAGTTCTCTAGCCAAAAGGGAAGTGTCTGGAATTCTCTCATAGCCAAAAGCCAATTGTTGCCAAATTTCTGCTGTTCATAATCCAGGAGTGTACAACTGTAGAACTGGTTCAGATGTCCAGTTGCCCACCTTAGCCTCTTCGGACAGACCTTTCGTCTCAAGGTCCATTTTTCCATCTGGATCACAAGTCTCAAAACTTGATAGCTTGAAGATTTAACAGTTAGTTCTTAGGCATAGAGGTTTTTATGATTCTGTGATTCAGACTTTGTTTCAGGCTTGTAAGCCTGTGGCAAGGAGGATGTATCATAAGGTTTGGAAGGCCTTTATTTCTTGGTGTATGGATCTGCAGTGTTTACAGGATGGTCTTGATAAGTGCCTATCTGCCAGTTTTTTAAAAGGGCAGATTTCTGCTCTTTCATTTTTCTTTCCTCAGAAGATGGCTAATCTTCTTGGAATTCAAGGTTTTGTTTAGGCTTTGGCATGTATTAAGCCTGTGATTAAGTCAATTTCCACACCTTAGAATCTAAATTTGGTGTGGAATATTTTGCAGGCTCCTCCTTTCGAGCCTATGCATAAGCTGGATATTAAGGTTTTTTCTTTGAAGCTTTTGTTCATTTTGGCTATTTCTTCTGCTAGAACAGTCTCTGAATTATTTGCTCTTTCTTGTGATTCTCCTTATCTCATTTCTAATCAGGAAAAGGCAGTTTTAATAACCAAGTTTGGCTTTTTGCCTAAGGTTGTGTACACGGACACTATAAGTCGAGAAATTGATGTTCTTTCTTTGTTTCCTAAGAATTCATCCTAAAGGCTTCTTCGCAATTTGGATGTTGCCAGAGCTTTTAAATATTATGTTGATGCTTATAAGGATTTCAGACAAACTTCCAGTTTGTTTGTTCGTTTTTCAGATTGTAAGAGAAGGCAGAAAGCTACTGCCATTTTCTTGGCTTCTTGATTTAAACTTTTAATTAATAAAGCTTTCTTGCAAGTGGGAAAACCTCAACCTAAATGGATAACTGCTCATTGTACCAGATCAGTTGCCACTTCTTGGGCTTTCAAGAATGAGGATTCTTTTGACCAAATTTGCAAAACAGCTACTTGGGGCATATTTATCAAGCTCCATAACCGCTGCTCCATAACTTGTCCATCTGCTCTGAGGCGGTGAACAGAAATCAACCCGACCGAATACGATCTGGTTGATTGACACCCCCTGCTAGCGGTCAATTAGTCATGAATCTGCAGGGGGCGGCATTGCACCAGCAGTTCACAAGAACTGCTGGTGCAATGATAAATGCAGACAGCATATGCTGTTGACATTTATCGATGGGCAGCGATGTGCAGCGGACATGATGCGCTACTTCGTATCATGTCCGCTCGCATATTGTTAAATATGCCCCTTGGTCGTCTGTGCATACTTTTTACTAAATTTTACCATTTTTATATTTTTTCTTCTTCTGAGGCAGCCTTTGATCCTTCAGGTAGTGGTCTCAGCTTTATGTTTAGTTTTTTGCCTATTGGTCATTTTAAGTGCATATAAAAAAAAGAAAACATTTTGGATTGTGGATTTGATTCTCTTTATCCCACCATTATTTTTCATTACTCGTGAAATCCACAGCTTGGACTCTCACCACCTGTAGAAAAGAAAATATAATTTATGCTTACCTGATAAATGTATTTCTTTCATGATTGTGAGAGTCCACGAGACTCCACCCTGTTTATATTTTGGTGATGGTTTATTTTTGTTGACATCTTTTTTCTATGCTTCTATTTTGCTCTTATTTTTTTCCTACCTCTTTTGCTTGGCTATATGTCTTTCTATTTTACCAGTGAGGTGGAAGGGTTTTTATAGAGCTCTTGGGATTTGGGAATCTTTGTCTCCTTCTAGTGGCAGGAAAGAGTAATTCCTAGGAGTAATGGATTGTGGACTCTAACAACCATAAAAATACATTTTCAGGTAAGCATAAAATATGTTTGTTTTTTTAAATAATATCCCATTTTTCTCTTCAGCATTATATGTCAAGGCATGAGGCCCACAAATAATTGTACTTACCTTACTTTGCACAGTTTCTGAACAATATATTTTGACACTAAAATATTCTTCTCACCCCTTGCAGATTTCAGGAGATCCTGGGAGCAGATTTTGAAAAAGCTGTCATGAAACTTCACTTGAAACATTGCTGTGTCCTTGGTTGCAAGTCCTCTGAGTAGGCAGAATTAGAAACAAAACATTGGAAAACCTACAGATCTATAGAGCTAAAGAGAATTAATAAAATTTGCATTATTATTTTTAAGATTTACAAATAAAAAACCTCATTAACTTGTTTTCTTCAAATGCATATCAATAATTACTTTTTATTGAATTAAGAGCAATAAATGTATACAACGCTGCCATGCAAAACTGTTGTGTTGAGTCATTTATAACTGCAGCATGGTTGCATTTACAAGTTCCTTCTGTCTGTAATGAGCACCTTTTCACTTCAGTGTGCACAGAACAAGAAACAAATATAATGAAGCAGCAGGTGCAACACTTGAGAGACTTGAACACTTGTGCTAAACATCATTTTAAACATGGTGGCTCATTGGCATCAAATGGATGCTTATGGAAGGATATAAAGAGCAAATTTACAGGGTGTTTTTTTCTCCTCCTTCGACTCCCATACCTGTGAACTTAAACTGGGCAAACAAAATTCTTCATTTTCCCATTTTATTATCTTTTAAATCATGAAACATATATGCATTTTGCAATATAAGTTTATTAAACATTTTGGGCCAGATTACAAGCGGTGATCTATTTAGCGTTTTTGCTCTTGCGCAAACACTGCCAGAAGTAAACCTTTAATGCACACGGGTTAGAGCGAGTACAAGTTAAAAGTAAAATGTTTGCTTGCAAGCGATAATCGACACGGACTAACATGAAAACTTTGGATATTGTGACCATGCTAACTTCTTCTTCCCCTAGACTTTAATGGAGCACAAAAGTAACACTTATCACTTGCTCCCTAACCTGATACCGCCTTCAACCTACAGCGCTACCATGAAGTAGACATGTGCGATTCGGTTCGGTCCGAATCGAAATTCGGACGAATTTTGTCAAATTCGGAATTCGGATCGATTCGAATTTCCAAATAGCGGCAGTGCCGAATCTACCAAATAAATCTGAATCGATTCGAATTTATTCGGATGGATTCAGATGGATTCGGATGGCCATGTATTACACTAGTATTGTACAGTATACTAGTGTAATACACAGCACATCCCACTTAACAGTGCCGAAATTCCGAAAATCCGAATCGATTCGAACCGAATCGAACCGAATCAAACCGAACCGAACTGAACCGAATTTCACACAAATCCGAAAGAATCCAAATGAATCCGAAACGAATTCATTCGATTTCTTCCGAATTCGAATCGATCCGAACCGAAATTCGAATCGGTCCAAATCGAACCGAACCGAATTTTTCGCGGCTGCACATGTCTAACATGAAGGTAATTATGAACATTTTAAATTCCAATGTTCTTCACATAGAAGAAAATGTTCTATTCATTTTTAAATGTATGTGTATATATATATATATATATATATATATATATATATATATATATATAGATAGATAGATAGATAGATAGATAGATAGATAGATATAAGACCAACAGAAGAGGAAAGGGTGCACAGACAAAGGAATCCTGGTGCAGTATTTTAAGTTTGCAAAGACTTAAAACACTAACATAAGCCAAATGGGTACTCACTTATACCAACCTCAACACATGAGGTATGATGACAGCAGGGGGGCTTCTCACAGCCTGTCAGGTCCTCTTAGTCCAGCTGCTTTGTCTCTCTCAACAGAAGGTGAACCGTTATCGAAAAGATCAGCAGCTAGCTTGTTCACTCAGTTCAGTTCTTATGTGAAAGTGGCATGAAGCTCTGAAGGATTAAAACACTGGACTGCTTGTGAGTACTTGTGAATAAAAATGTATATGTCTTTATTTTAAAAGTAAAAGTGACACTGAATGTTAACTGCATGCAAGCAGCTTGCAAATATAAATATAAAAGTGTGCTTTTGCACTGTCACACCAAATTGTGTGTACTCCATGCAAATAGCACTGTTAAACAGTGGAAAACACTTAATCCGAGTCGGGGGGCGTGGCCCAAGGACTGAACTGAGTGAACAAGCTATCTGCTGATATTTTCGATAACGGTTAACCTTCTGTTGAGAGAGACAAAGCTGCTGGACTAAGAGGACCTGACAGGCTGTGAGAAGCCCCCCTGCTGTCATCATACCTCATGTGTTGAGGTTGGTATAAGTGAGTACCCATTTGGCTTATATTAGTGTTTTAAGTTCTTTGCAAACTTAATATACTGCACCAGGATTCCTGTGTCTGTGCTCCCTTCCCTCTTCTGTTGGTCTTAGATTCTGCTGGAATTCCCTCATTTGGGATTTGCTTTGCTTTGGGAATTAGGCTGCGAGACATCCTGGATTTGTTCCTTCTACATATCAACTAAAAACTGTTTGTACTATACAAGAGGACTGTTTAAAGAGACTTGTACATTCTCATATCCCTTCAGGGATTACTTTATCTATAGCGCTAATATTTACTCTGTGTGCTATATATATGGTTCTTGCACCCAGACCTGTCTGGGGTTAACTGCCTGTGACTCTGGGGACAGCACAGTTTCCTGCGAGTGCCGTGAGCAACAAAGGCTGAGCATGTTACAGGGTCATAGGATGTGTACCCGGTCCGGTATGAGAGTGCAGTTCTCTTCCGTGTTTTGTAATTGTCTAGGGTGATTGCATAAGCCTGTGAACCCTTTGAGAGCTTGCATTGTGTGGCTGTTTTAGGGTCCCAGGTATTGGAAAGGACCTTGATGGGGTACCTGGGCTTGTCCCATTTGGCCAAATGTGGTAACTAACCTTTCCATTTTTGCTTTTAAATCTTAGCTGAGAGCTTGTAAGTGAGTGCTGGACTTTCTCTGTGTGTTGTATTAATTTGTTTTGTAATTTCCCTATGGTTCTTGCACCCAGACCTGTCTGGGGTTAACTGCCTGTGACTCTGGGGACAGCACAGCTTCCTGTGAGTGCCGCGAGCACCCAGGGATGAGCATGTTACAGGGTCATTGGATGTGTACCCGGTCCGGTATGAGAGTGCAGTTCTCTTCCTTGTTTTTTAATTGTCTAGGGTGATTACATAAGCCTGTGCACCCTTCCCTTGTTCCCAGTTTGTTTGGATTTGAGAACTTGCATTGGGTGGCTGTTTTAGGGTCCCAGCTATTGGAAAGGACCTTGATGTGGTACCTGGGCTTGTCCCATATGGCCAAATGCAGTAATTAACCTTTCTTTCATGTAATTGGCAAGAGTCCATGAGCTAGTGACGCATGGGATATACAGTCCTACCAGGAGGGGCAAAGTTTCCCAAACCTCAAAATGCCTATAAATACACCCCTCACCACACCCACAATTCATTTTTACAAACTTTGCCTCCTATGGAGGTGGTGAAGTAAGTTTGTGATAGATTTCTACGTTGATATGCGCTTCTCGGCATGTTGAAAGCCCGGTTCTTCTCAGAGTACAGTGAATGTCAGAGGGATGTGAAGGGAGTATCACCTATTGAACACAATGGTCTTCCTAACGGGGATCTATTTCATAGGTTCTCTGTTATCGGTCGTAGAGATTCATCTCCTACCTCCCTTTTCAGATCGACGATATACTCTTATATACCATTACCTCTACTGATTCTCGTTTCAGTACTGGTTTGGCTATCTGCTATATGTGGATGGGTGTCTTTTGGTAAGTATGTTTCATTTACTTAAGACACTCTTAGCTATGGTTTGGCACTTTATATATAAAGTTCTAAATATATGTTTGTACTTATATTTGCCATGATTCAGGTTTATCAGTATATTTCCTTTTTGCAAACTGTCAGTTTCATATCTGGGAAATGCTTTAAAAAAAAAAATTCTTATCTGAGGTTTTCAAATTGACTCTTTCTAATTGCGGGCTGTATTAGGCTCGCAAGAGCGCAAAATGCTATAATTTATTGCGTCATTCTTGGCGCGAGACTTTTTTGGCGTGAAAAATTATGTTTGTTGACGTTGGGTGTACCGGCAATAAACGGAAAGCCGCTTCCATGTCCACCTTTGCCAGGAGAGCCCCCCGGCCCGCCTGCCAGACTAATGCCACAGCATCATCAAATGACGCGTACTGGACTGCCGCCAATGTTGGGTCAATCCCGTCGTTCACCGAAAAACCTTTCGGGTACAACAGGCGGTGAATCATGCGAAATTGAACCGGGACCTTCTTGGGGACTACCCCAAGAGGGGACAGCCTCAAGTTAGGCAACGGACGCTCCAAGAAGGGACCTGTCATTCGTCCCAGCGAAACCTCTTTTCCCAATTTTTCCCGGACAACCCCCGGGAATTCCCTGGTGGACTTTAAGTTCCCCGACACCACTCCCCCTTTCATGTCCTGAAAGGGGATGAGGAAACCCGAGCTAAAACCCGTTAATAGCAGCTCAGCGACACCCCATTTGCCCCTCACCTCAGCATACTGTTTTAGCCAGGGGACCATCTTTCTGATGTCCACTGGCGTCCGTGCCCTGTATACCCACCTCCCCTGGTCTATTTCCTGCCTTCCCTTTTCAGAGGCATTTGGCATTGGAATGCACTCCCCCGCATCCCGAACATTCGTGCTTGTACTTGCATGATGCCCCGAACCAACATTGCCCGTCGTTAAACTGGAAGCATAAGCCTTTTCGTAAGGCCACTGCTGCACCAGTGCTGGCCTTCCTGGGTGACCGCTACCCCCAGCCTGAAAGGGCTGGCCCCCGTGCAATGGAGTCATAATCTCCAGCCAAATCCCCATGTCCCTATCATCCCACCTCATGTCCGGGCGGACCGCAATCCTCTGACGAAACCGCTCATCATACCTCTATCACGCCATCCCCCCGTATGTACGGTAGGCGGAAGAGACCTCATAAAAATAACAGATCATGGCTGAGCACTGTTCAGGGAACTTCTGGGTAATCATGGTAGCCAAAATACAGAAGGCCCTGGACCAATTCGCAAAGGTCTTCTGGATCTTCCAGTAATGCTTCTTTCTATCCTCCTTCTCCTTTTTCCCCTGATCCCCTTTTGGATCTTCTTTTACTTCAACAAACTAATCTATAGGTAGGAGGGAAAATAACTCTAGAAACTCCCTCTTCCATATCTTTTCCTTAACCTCCATCGCCAAATGCAGCCCCAAGGGGCCTATAGAGCATAGGCACGGTCTCCGCAGGGCTTCATCAGAGGGTCACCACCCCAGAACTCCCTGTAGTAACAGACGTTCCTGCTACCCCACTGGCCGCATCCCCAGCTGAGACTACTGTGGATGCCTGCGCTGCCTCCATTACAGGGGTCTCCATCAGGCCCCCAAGAACTGCAGGCCCCCTCGCCCCTGGGGCACCTTCTCTCCATGCTCCTGCTGGACTCCTCTGACCACAGGACTGCTCATCCCTGGTAATTAACTCCCTCAATCCTTGCAACAACACATTCTGCATCTCATTCACATGCCCACTCTGGGTAATAAGTGAACCCCTACCTCTTTGCGCCTCTGCTGGAGTCCTGTGCGCTGTCTCTGCTCCTGACTCCCTTGCAGCTCTGGGCCTGCCTAACCTTCTCCTTTCCCTCACCGGCGCCTCTCGCCGCCTCTCTGGCGATCTCCTCCTGAGTGTCAGCTCTCTCCTCCTTTCACCACTTCTACCCCGTCTGTCTGCTCAATTCACGCCCAGGTGGGGGAAATCCTCCTGTCCCTGCTGAGTCTGTTCCTCACTGGGGAGCGGGACCTCCCCCGCCTCCGACCTGTCTCCCGGCGACTGCTTGGGGAGCATTCCCGCCTCTGCTCACTCCCCATCTGTAAAGGCATATCAAAAACATCATTCTGAGTCCTTCGTGCTGTCCATTCCCCCACCACCCTGGCATTGCTCCTGCCCCTCCCCCTATCCCCGAAACCCCTAGGAGGGGATATAGACCTCAATAACTGCGCCAAGGCGTCAAGTTCCCCCACCTGGCCAGCTGTAACATGCTCCTGGACCTCCGCCTCCTGAAGTCCTTTGCTGTCAAAATCACTAGGGATATCCTCTATCACAATGAAATCCCCGTCTCTCTCCGGGGTCCTGCTGGGCTTGTTCCCGTGACATCCCTCTGGTGTTGAATCCAGCAGCACCAGTACAGAAGAGAGGGAGGGCAGTTATGACTCACAACAAACAAAGACTCACCCCCCAAGCTCCCCAGGACCCTACAATCTCGGTTGACCCCTGCCCTATAGCATGACATCTCCCCCATACCCCTCCCTCATCATTAAAAAGGTCCCTCCCATCAGGAAGGCCTCTTCCCCCCTGGAATGCTGACCCCAGCTACATAAATTGGACTCCCACCACCACCCCTACTTTGATTAGGGACCACCCGCCTTTCTGCTCCACCCCCACCCCAAAATTCCCCCACACCTCATGTGAACTGTCTGGGAACTCCCCCTACACCACGTAGCCCTCTTAACTAGAACCGCCCCCTGCTACATCTGGGAACACCTGCCTGACCCACCCCCCAAGGAATGCCTGCCTTGACTACCTCTTACCAAAATTGGCGTCTGCCACCCATTCACCCCTCCCCCCCTCCCACTAACGCCCCCTTCCGACCTCAGTGAAAGCTACTTGTTACCCCATGTTTGCGCCTACTGCGTGGCCTCAATAGGGCCCCTTTATTGTCATATTATTTCCATTTTATTTTTATTTTTATTTTTTTTATTTTTTTTAAATTTATTCCCACCCCCTTACCAGCCTCATATTGGGCCCATCGCCCGGCCTCATTTGGGCCTACTATCTGGCCTCATTTGGGCCTGCTATCTAGCCTAATTTGGGCCTGCTATCTGGCCTCATTTGGGCCTGCCATCTGGCCTCTTCTGGGGCCCCTTTATTGCTACCGCCCCCTCTGGACCCTTCATCCCCTTTTGCTCTTAAATAATCCCCCTTTTATTCCCCGTATTTACACACACCCCCCCCCAGGCAATCCCAGGCCCCCATCCCTGTTTTTCCACCAGGGCGGCCTCTTCCTTCCGCCATACTGATCCCCCTCTCTTCAACAGCTCAGCGGCTTACCTGCTGGAACAGCCACTGCCACACCCTCCACCAACACCTCCTGTCTGGATCCAGCCTGGTGCGTCACGATACCCACGTGATCACCGTCTTCTTCCCGCGCCAACTGCTCCTGACGACCTCTCCTCTGCGGACCGCTCCTCCTTCCAGCCGGTCGTCCCCTGCTGCCTCTCCTGACCACTTCAGCCGACGAACGTCCTCTTCTTGGGCCCGCCTCTGGACTGAGGCGCTCCGACGGCTGCGACCGCCGCACTGGCCTGGCCCTGTGGGATGGTCCCGCCCCAGCTGACTGCTCTGGATCCACTGCGCCTCCAGGTAGGACTCCTGCCACCTGCAGCTGTGCCAGCAGCCACTGAGGGCCTCTCTCCCTGGCATCAGCTGCAGCGGCAGTAAACAGGTCCTGAAAGTCGGACATGTGAGCAGGTAAGTACCCTCACGTTCTCTCTGGGCTTGAAGCAGGTAAAAGAATGCCAAAGCTTCTTTTCACCATCAGGTCCGGATAGAAGATGAGCCTACTTCCTGCTCACTGTCCCTTTATGCCAATCTCTCCATGTGCCCGCCCCCCCTTACAGACCAAGCCTCCACTATCTCATTTACTAGCCCTGCTCTGGGGTCAAGTGCCCCTCCTAAATAGGCATTTCTCCAGGGCAGGGAGTATCATTTAGCTTTTATAAATTATTTTAAGGGCTAATTGTGTACACTGTAATTACATTCAGGATTATGAGCCGAACACGTCCTATTCATTAATTTTAGGATGCAAAATATGCACACTCTTGGCATATCTTCTTTATTATTTCATTATTTATTAGTAGTTTTAAGTTTTAAGAGAAAATATAAATATGCCAGGAATGTTTTGCCATTATCCTTCTATCCTTAAATCTTTAATAAACCGCCAGACAAATTTATTGTCTGTTTCTGGGGTTTTATAGCTTAGTTGTATACTCAGGTATGCATATAATGCTGTATGCTGTAGATAATTAGAAATATATTAACATCCATTCACTAACACCAATGCAAATAATAGTTTATCATAATGCTATCTACAGATACACACACACAATCACACAAAATAGCTGTTAGCTAATAAATTAAAATAACACATTTTAAATTATTTCTAAAAATGCATTGATATTTAAAACAATATTAATAGGCATTGATGAAGTGATTTTTTAAGAATATGTATAAACATCTAAATATGATAAATACAATTTCAAATGATAATATGCTTTAATTAAATCACTGGTATTTAGTATCATCTGTATTATTGATATTAACTATCGGCAGTAGTAATTGAAATTTCCCACCTGTAACCTATTGATTACCCACTATGGAAGAATTTTTTAAAGAGACAGTGTACTCCAGCATTTTTATTTTTTTTAAAAGATAGATAATTACTTTAGTAACCATTCCCCAGTTTTGCATAACCAACACAGTTACATTAATATGCTTTTGCCTCCGTGATTACCTTGTATCTAAGCCACTTCATACTGCCCCCTTATCTCAGTTCTTTTGACAGACTTGCATTTTAGCCAATCAGTGCTGACTCCTAGGTTACTCCACCGGCATGAGCATAATGTTATCTATATGGCAGACAGGAAGTAATGCACTCTAGCTGTAAAAAAAACGTCAAAATCAAGGGCTTAAATAGTATATGAGCCTACCTAGGTTTAACTTTCAGCAAAGAATACCCAAAGAACAAAGCAAATTTTAAATTTGTTTAAAATTGCATGTCTTATCTGAATAGGGAAGGTTTAATTTTGACTTGACTGTCCCTTTAACTTTCAGGAAGAAGTGATTGTTGTAATTGATTGTAATCTGATTTGAATTTCTATAAAATTGAAATGACAGAGTAATAAAAAATAATCTATATTGATATTCTGAACTCTAACATTTTTTAAATGCAGTTTAATTTGAAGGTGATGCATTGCATTGCAATGTATGGTATTAACCTATTAACCTAAAGTATAACGGCTAGATTTAGAGTTTTGCGTTAGAGGGGGTGCGTTAGCTACGCGTGCTTTATTTCTAACGCACGGAGATTTTTAACGCTGGTATTTAGAGTTTATAAACAACCTTCTAATGATACTCCTAACGCGTATATTTCAGACGCGGAATCACGCCCGCGTTAGACAGTCTCCCATAGAGATCAATGGAAAAGCAAACAAACACGTTTTTTTCACCTAACTCTCGATCTCGCGAGAAATACGCACAGCTCGGTCATATGACGTATACCACATAATGCACAACAAAAACACACCGCAAATGTCAGAACAACAATCACTAAACAAAGCACACACGCATTACACGTTCATAAGCGGGGGAAAATTATTAAAATAAAATAAAGGGAATACGCATATACTATAAAATAAAGGGAATACGCATATACTATAAGATGCGGAAATACGGAAAATAACAAAAAGGAAAAATAAATGCACACTCATACACAAGCAAAATACTCACATTCAATATTACTATATATTAGGACAAACATACATATACAACACTTCACTAATACGACACCATCGCAACTTAACATTTACACATAATACTATGGGACAATGTTATAGAAAACGAGCACTATGACATCATCGCATTCTACACATTCCACAAATAATAACTTGAAATGAGCATGCGCAAATTCACACAACTAATACACATTGCACAATACTAATTACTAACAAAGCACACCTGAACACAATTTACAACGCAAACCGGTACATCATTAAACATTTACACAGGGTATATAAGCACCACACAAGCATGGCTTCTTTCATTGTGTTGCTGGTGGGTTTTTGGAAATTAGAGAGAGATTTAGTGCCTTATTGTGAGTTAGTTTGTGTTAGTGTGAGAGAGTCAGTTAGTGTTATCGTGAGTGAGTTAGTGGGAGTTAGTGGTAGTGGGAGTTAGTGGTAGTGTGAGAGAGTAAGTTAGTGTTATTGTGTGTGAGTTAGTGGTAGCGTGAGTTAGTGGTAGTGTGAGAGAGTCAGTTAGTGTTATTGTGTGTGAGTTAGTGGTAGTGTGAGTTAGTGGTAGTGTGAGAGAGTCAGTTAGAGTTAGTGGGAGCGTGAGTTAGTGGGAGCATGAGTTAGTGACAATTGGTTTGGGTGAGAGTGCGAGTGCTTTTTCTGTATACTTAACACATTTACACGCAAACACATTCAATACATACATACACTTATCAACAACACTACATACACTCCATACCCCATACCCTCTCATACTACACTCCATACCCCATTCCCTGTAGTCCCATTCCCTGTAATCCCATTTCCTCTTATCCCATCCCCTCTAATACCATCCCCATCCCCTAGTTACATTTAGTTTACATATCCTCCTTTTAGTCTTCTTATACATTTTGGTTGATTAAATACTCCTTACCCTCTTTTATTTATATCCCTTTCACACTTTCAGCACTTTTTTGGGCTTTTTAGTTCTTTATTTTGACCCCCTTTCATTTGATCACACTCACTTTTGGTTTGCTTATTTGGGGTTTAGTTTAGGGAAGAGATGGAGGAGGAGGGCAGGCAGGAGATTAGTCAGGGGAGAGGTAGAGGGGGGAGGAGAGGGAGGGGGAGAGGAACAGGACAGGAAGGGGGGCAGGAAGTGGGGGTGGAAGCGGTGGGTGGACCAAGCCACTTGGTTCAAGATGAACAAGTGGCTGGGCCCAGTGGCGGACAGAGTAGGGCTTCACAGTCCTGGAAACAGAGGGCACCATCACAGGGGAAGGCCAAGGCGACTAGGGAGGCGAGGTATACTATGGAGGAGAAGGAGGCCCTCGTAGAAGCCTATATGAGCAGGTATAGGAGGCTGCAGGCTCAGAAGACCACCCTGAGTGACAAGAGGAATCTCTGGCGGGAGATAAGGGATGCAGTTAATGCAGTGGGGGGCCAAAACAGAGATATGGACTATATTAAACATCGCTACCGGGACTGCAAGATGGAGCTTAAAAAGAAAATAACCAGGGAATACAAACATGCCACAGGAACCGGTGGCGGGCCTGCACTGATAGTTGAGTACTCCCGATGGGAGGAAATGTTGCGTCCCAGCATCTCCGAGGTGGACATAGTCGGGATCGGAGGAATCGATACCGGGAACCTGCCACTCTCATCTGATGGTAAGCTCATTTAGGAATCTATTAACATCCAAAGGTATTTAAGGATAAGATTAATGCTATTATGCTGTTTAACACATTATTACGTCAACGCATTCACAATTACTTTGCGATTACATTACTATCTAGGCTATAGGTTAGGTGTGCATTTAAACAGACTGAAAACAAACGCAAAAACATTCAGATTGACCAGAGAGATATCACAAACACGGTTTGGAAAATGCGGAAATCGTATTGATTGTTAGATTTCAAAGTGGATTAATGAGGCTGCATTTGTAATTCTATCGTAAGCAAAATCATTTACATCTTTATTTGGAAATATGCTAATATATACATTTCTTTATTTTTGCAATATACAGAGTCTGGGGAGGAGGCAGCACAGCAACTACAGGCTCCTCCTTTTCCCCCGTATGAGAGTGGTGGGGATGAATCGCCACCTCGGAGAGCAGAGGCCCCCCTTGAAGCAGAGGAAGAGGCCCCCTTGAAGCAGAGGAAGAGGCCGCCCTTGAAGCAGAGGAAGAGGCCCCCCTTGAAGCAGAGGAAGAGGCCCCTCAAGCATCAGCAGGCCGCCGTGCACCAGCAGGCCCCGGTGCATGGGCAGGCCGCCGTGCACAACAGGAGGAGATAGCTGAGGTGCGGGTGTTACTCGACTACATTGACCAGATGCGTACCTCCCGGATGGAAAATATCCAAGGCAGAAGTCGTATTATCAAAGAGCTTAGTGGCATTTGAGAAGGACAAACACAAATCATAGAGATCCTTACAAGAATAGAACAAGGACAAAACAGGAGTTTACAGCTACAACAAGATATGTTAAATTTCTTCCGGGAGGCGCATGCTGGTCTATCTGCTGCTGGGCCATCTGCTGCTGGGCCATCTGCTGCTGGGCCATCTCCTGCTGGGCCATCTCCTCCTGGGCCATCTCCTCCTGGGCCATCTCCTCCTGGGCCATCTCCTCACCTTGGTCATCCCAGTACTCCTCCTTCCACTCTTCCCGCAACGTCTCCGATGAGAACTCGTCAGAGGGGGCAGTTGCCCCTCCCAGAGCTTCAGCCTCGTGGGAAGAGGGGAAGGAATAGGAAGAAAGTATTTTTTTAGATGTTTATTTCATATTTATTTAATGTGTAATGGATAGGTATGTGATGATGTGGTTTTCATACACTTGTGGACCTCACTCTGTATATAATCTGCTTCTATGGGACCGGGTCCATGGAGGCAGATTGTTTGCAGAGTGTGTGTTATAAGTTTGTGGACACCACATCATCACATACCTATCCTTGTTCATGATATTGATTTATTGATTGGTTTATGTGATGTGATGTCCAAACTGTTTCCCTAATCTCAAACAAACTGACCATTACAATTATACATGATGGCATATTACTGTTTGAATGCCAATAACACAGCTTAAAGGGACAGTCAGAACATTATTGTTTACAAAGAAAACATTGTATTATGCATTATCAAGTTGGAAACAAAAACATGGAGAAATACGTGTGACTTATGTGCTTACCCTTGTATCTATGCCTATGAAAAATGACCACTTATTTGTTGTTCTGACATAACAACATTTTAGACAATCAATGATCAATACTGGGTAAATATGCTGTATGAGCTCAAGGTTTTCAAGATACAAATGCTATCAAAATGCCCTCTAGTGGTCAAATTGCATTCTGATTACATGCACTCTTCAAGCTCTAAGAAATTAGCACACAAACCTCATAGGTTTATCTAGCAAATAAAAATAACCAGAGAAAAATAATTAATTGGTGAGAAACCTTTGATATCATTTTTATTTCAAAAATTGCTTTTTTAATCATGCAAATCATTATTTGTTTTCTAGACTGTCCCTTTAAAAAAATTACATATGGTAACATATACTAATATTTGGTGATTGTTGGTAGATCTACTAGTACTTGTTCAAACAAGAAATATTTGAAAAAGATTTCTATTGACGTGTTAAATAAAGTCTATTTTCTTAAAGAGACATTATTGTGTTTTATTTATTTTAGAAAGACATTTGTTTTAACAAGGAATATGGTTTAAAGTCCTTTTAGGAGTGACTAAACAAATATATGCTCACAATAATATATTTGGAGATTAACCAATGTGGAACTCATACATGATACAACAATCATCATTTGCATTAAAGGGACAGTATACAATCTTTTTAACAGAAATGCATGTAATAGACACTACTAGAAACCACAAGATTAACATATACTGATATCAAAATCAATATGAAAAAGCTTTCAACACTTTCAAAGAAAATCTGGTTATCTCTATTGAAAAGATAGCTGTAAACCCCATTCCAAGTGTAAAACAAGCTAATACCCCTTCATTAGCATATGAAAAGACCCTTTACACAAACAGGAGCAAGCTGGAGATGGTACTCACATCAAACTTTGAGGCTTGGCGAGGAGAAAATTACTTAAATGTTATTTGAACATAAGCAAAAGTAGACATGTATTTGGTAAAGAATGGACTATATAACTAGAGAAACAAAAAACATATTTGGTTTTTAATGTGAGTGTATAATGAACCTTTAATAAAATATACAATGAAATAACATTTAGAAAAAGTCGGCATCTCATATATTTAGCATATGATAAAGATAAATGCATATTGATAACTTGATTCTAATACAATAGCGCATATTTAAACACAACACAGTCATTTTTCATAAAAAGGAACATATTGTTGACAAACATATTAAACAAGATGGACTATATTTAGGGATTTGCACTTGCCTCGAAATATCTTATGCATGAAAACATTTTGCTTTGATTCGTTTATTCAACCAGACAGCCAGCAAAAGAGAATGTTGTGTTCTTTATCAGCTATGGGTCAACAATGTTACATGATGCACACAATACATACTCGCCATGGTTTTAAACTTGTCTTCTCATTCACAAACGTGTGTTACATGCAAAATCAAATATTGCGGGACTACGTAATACAATCAAACGCTTTTTACACCTTTGCATGTGACGTCTTAAATAACATGGAGCATCCTTGATCACGTAAAAACGCTATCCAATAAAAGGCGCATCCTTGATCATGTAAAAACGCCATCCAATAAAAGGCTCATCCTTGATCACGTAAATACGCCATCCAATAAAAGGCGCATCCTTGATCACGTAAATACGCCATCCAATAAAAGATGCATCCTTGATCATGTAAATACGCCATCCAATAAAAGGCGCATCCTTGATCACGTAAATACGCCATCCAATAAAAGGAACATCCTTGATCATGTAAATACGCCATCCAATAAAAGGCGCATCCTTGATCACGTAAAAACGTCAGCCAATACAAGGAATCATTGGACACCCTGGCAGGTGACGTCTTAAGCAAAATGGCGCATCCAAGATCGAGGAAAAACCTCAGCCAATACAAGGACTCAGTTGATAGCTTGGCATATCAATAAGAAATGTATTTAGATTTTAGTAAGTAGTATGTGTCTATATTGCTATCTAGGAATGTCACGATAGATAATGAAATACTGTGATCTATGAAATAGAATACATTATAGAAAATAAGGAGATATTTCATTATAAGCAGAGGATTTATAACTAAACTATTTAGCAAGCAGCATGTTTTAAGTAGACATGAAAACAATATTTGAAGGTTACACGATTATGTACGACATTGCAATTTGAAATACATTGTAACAATAAATGAAAAGCTTAGGATTATTGTGTTTCATGTCCCTTTAACTTAAAATTAATGCTAGGAGATGCATTAGTAAAATAGGGATGTGTTAGATATTATATGTTAAAGGGACAGTCAACCCCAGAAATTTTATTTTCGAAAATATAGCTAATCCCTTTATTACACATTACTCATTTTTGAACAACAAACACAGTTATATATTAATATACTTTTTACTTCTGTTATTATCTTGTATCTAAGCTTCTGCTGACTGCCCCATTATTTCTGTTATTTGGACAGACATGCAGTTTAGCCAATCAATGCTCACTCCTAGGTCACTTTACGTGCATGAGCTCAATGTTATCTATATGAAACATGTGAACTAATGCCTTATAGTAGTCAAGATTTTTTTAACATTAGAGGCAGTCTTCAAGGTCGAAGAACTTAGCATATGAACCTCTACTGTTTACCTTTCAAATAAGAATTACAAGAGAACAAAGCTAAATGGTGAATAAAAGCAAATTAGGAAGTTGGTTAAACTCGCATGCCCTATTTAAATCATGAATCATCTTTTTGTACTTGACTGTCCCTTTAACTATAGCTATGGTGTACATCTTTAACATTTAAAAGATACACATGAGAAATACATATGGCATTGATGTTTTCAGATATGTTTTGATTGTTTTGGAATAACAATAATGACACATGTATTGATCAAACGTGTCACTTATTCAAGTTGAAATATGGTCAGCCTACCTATAGCCATATATGGGAGGAAAAGTATTTTGAAAAAATATTAATATAAAGATATTCCTCATCTAAAATATGCGCATTACACACAGTGATTGATTTGGTTACACTACTACAATAAGATAGAATTGAAATTGAAATACATGTGCTGTCAACATTACAATACGATTATTTGTTAATAAGATTATATGTCCTTGTTCATGTAAAAAGGATCAAAACGCTTTAGAAATGGAAATCCATTCCTTAACAATTGTGGTCAGCATCACTTAAAGGGACATGAAATACCAAATAAAAAAATAGGATCCACAGAGAGAATACTATTTCCATCAAAATAACACTTTACAGAGATTATCTCATTGTATCAATCCTGGGATCATTTGTTAAAGGTGCATCAATTCACGCAGAGTTTACAAATGAACACATGGATGTGAAATTACAAATATACATATATATACAAACATCAAGATATATATATATATATATATATATATATATAGAGAGAGAGAGAGAGAGAGAGAGAGAGAGAAAAACAAGGAAACTCCTCGGCACACCAGGGATAGGTAAAAAGCCAGTCTTTATTCAATGATAAATAAAAACAAGATCCTCATACAGCAACATGGTAAAAGCAATAGATAAACTGGAACAGGGGGAACATCACCTCCTGTGACATCATACGCGTTTCATGCCTCTGGGGCACTTGTTCACTATATATATACATCAAATAATTACTATGCTAATCATAATCATGCAATGATAAAGCTTTATGAAAACTATATAAAGAAAATGAATTGAATTAAATTGGAGATGTAAATATTAAAGTCATTTACAATTGTATTATATATATGATTCAGGAAAGACCATTATTTTGTTTAAGATCCCTTTAAGGATTAACCACATAAACTAGAGATTTCAATCAATGACATGAATAAAGAGGAGAAAGAATCGTGGAATGACATGTCTTTTATTAGTATGTCAGAAAACATCAACAACGTTTCAAAATAATTTTTAAAAAATCAGGAAAATTGGAGCCATTTGACAAGGTAAAAGAGTGCATCACAGTCCTTGGAGAGAGTGGACAAGGGCCAGCACAGCCCCATTGGAGCCATTTGACAAGGTAAAAGAGTGCATCACAGTCCTTGGAGGGAGTTGACAAGGGCCAACAAAGGCCAGCACAGCCCCATTGGAGCCATTTGACAAGGTAAAAGAGTGCATCACAGTCCTTGGAGGAAGTTGACAAGGGCCAACAAAGGCCAGCACAGCCCCATTGGAGCCATTTGACAAGGTAAAAGAGTGCATCACAGTCCTTGGAGAGAGTGGACAAGGGCCAGCACAGCCCTATTGGAGCCATTTGACAAGGTAAAAGAGTGCATCACAGTCCTTAGAGAGAGTGGACAAGGGCCAGCACAGCCCCATTGGAGCCATTTGACAAGGTAAAAGAGTGCATCACAGTCCTTGGAGAGAGTGGACAAGGGCCAGCACAGCCCCATTTGAGCCATTTGACAAGGTAAAAGAGTGCATCATAGTCCTTGGAGAGAGTGGACAAGGGCCAGCACAGCCCCATTGGAGCCATTTGACAAGGTAAAAGAGTGCATCACAGTCCTTGGAGGGAGTTGACAAGGGCCAACAAAGGCCAGCACAGCCCCATTGGAGCCATTTGACAAGGTAAAAGAGTGCATCACAGTCCTTGGAGAGAGTGGACAAGGGCCAGCACAGCCCCATTGGAGCCATTTGACAAGGTAAAAGAGTGCATCATAGTCCTTGGAGAGAGTGGACAAGGGCCAGCACAGCCCCATTGGAGCCATTTGACAAGGTAAAAGAGTGCATCACAGTCCTTGGAGGGAGTTGACAAGGGCCAACAAAGGCCAGCACAGCCCCATTGGAGCCATTTGACAAGGTAAAAGAGTGCATCACAGTCCTTGGAGAGAGTGGACAAGGGCCAGCACAGCCCCATTGGAGCCATTTGACAAGGTAAAAGAGTGCAACAGGCACAACAATAATAAAAAAGGCAAAATGGCAACAATAAAAAACAGAGGAGAGACAGAAAAGACAGGGGCTTAAATAGCACTCATCCTTACTAGATAATAGTAATGGTAAATATAAAAATTATATACTTTAATATTAAAGGTTAAAATAGGGTAAAACACCCCTAATATATCCTAAACCCACTACCATAGAAAACAATTAGCAAAAAATTAAAACCAAACTAACAGTCACTTTTCTGTTTCCTGGCCGATAGCGGGAAACGTCGGCATCAGGTGGCTGAAGTGACTGTATAGTATGGAGTAAAGTAATCTTAAAACAAACGCGTTTCGGCTAATCCATAGCCTTTCTCAATGCTGTACTTTACAATGTCAAAATGTTTAAGCCGAAGCTCAAGCGTGTGTGGCCTTATATACCGGTTAGTAACTTAACGACCAGCCAATCAGGAGTGTCTAGAGGGAAACGCCTACGTATTGTCCAATCGTAGTGTGACACTAGAAACGTCTTCTGTTTTGGCTGCTATGTGTGGTTAAAGAGTATACCTTCGGTCATAACATACACGCTCATTGGGTGACTTGAAAAAGATAGCTCAGAAGCCCAATTTTATGGCAACAATATAACGATCACATTGTAACTTCTGGGTAACAGAACTTATGTACTAAAAGGAACGAACGAATTTCAATGAACCACTATTATGTAACATAGCAATATTTAGTAAATAGATTCGTTACGATCGTGTTCTGTATAATCCCCCGGTGTGATTATCTTAACAGAAAAAAGACCAATCTAAACACAGTAATCAATCAATACACACTGATAATATCCCCAGGATAATATCCCAAATCGGAATTACGTGTTTGATTCCTGAGTACTTTATATTTTTATAAGTGTGGCATATTGTGTGTGCAAATTTGAATTGGGTTTCAGGTTAGATGGTAAATATTAAGACTGTAATCATATACATATGCAATAGTGTCAGTATACAACCTTATAACTTATTTATAATAGAATATTGATCAAAGCTAAACAATTGTTTCCTGCTTTATACAGTCATATGAAAGAATGTATGCTCACAATTCTCCTCATAACTATATAAGTAATAATGGTTCAATCATGGCAATATTAAAATTATTACATTTACCTTCAATAGACTATGTATGTATGTGGGAAAATAAGGTATATGTTTGCTATGATCATAAATTCCGTTTTTTTAAAAAGTATATATAGTGAGTTGTGACTGATATATGCATTATGTGTTGTCATTATGGGTTTTCTATCAAAAAGATACAAGCATACCCATAGTGGACTAGGTTGCCATAATTCAGAATGGGCAAATGGTTATCTTAGTGTCACCCAATTTAGATATACACCCAATAATTATTATACTCATTCATACCATTGGGTATGACGGTATTCAGATTAAAAACCCACTTGGTTTCCATCTGTAATAATTTATTCTCAGTACTTCCCCCTCTTATTCCAGGCTTGAGTCGTTCCAAGCCCCAACATCTTAAAGCATTGGTCTTCCCATTATGGGCATGTAGAAAGTGTCTTGCGACACTTGTTATTTGTTTATGTTTATCCACATCCCTCTGGGCAGTCCTTATATTACTGAGATGTTCTGTAATACGTGTTCCCATACTTCTTGTTGTCATACCAACATAAAATAAATTACAGCTACAAGAGATACAATAGATGACATTAGTACTCTGGCAGTTGATATGTTGTCTGATTTTACACGTATTCCCAAATCTATCGACTATTGTTTGTTTTGTTTTTATATTAACCCACAACTTTTTCGTATTCGATGATAAATTCTATTTGCAGATATGTGGGACGGCCATGGGCACTTCGTGTGCCCCGACATATGCGAATATATATCTGGGCTGGTGGGAAGAAACAGTAGTGTTTAATGAAAATCTAAAACACTTCACTCAACATGTCTCCCACTGGTCCAGATATATAGATGATATTCTATTCATATGGAATGGCCCTGAAAACCTCCTCATAGATTTCATAGATACTCTGGAACACGTATTACAGAACATCTCAGTAATATAAGGACTGCCCAGAGGGATGTGGATAAACATAAACAAATAACAAGTGTCGCAAGACACTTTCTACATGCCCATAATGGGAAGACCAATGCTTTAAGATGTTGGGGCTTGGAACGACTCAAGCCTGGAATAAGAGGGGGAAGTACTGAGAATAAATTATTACAGATGGAAACCAAGTGGGTTTTTAATCTGAATACCGTCATACCCAATGGTATGAATGAGTATAATAATTATTGGGTGTATATCTAAATTGGGTGACACTAAGATAACCATTTGCCCATTCTGAATTATGGCAACCTAGTCCACTATGGGTATGCTTGTATCTTTTTGATAGAAAACCCATAATGACAACACATAATGCATATATCAGTCACAACTCACTATATATACTTTTTAAAAAAACGGAATTTATGATCATAGCAAACATATACCTTATTTTCCCACATACATACATAGTCTATTGAAGGTAAATGTAATAATTTTAATATTGCCATGATTGAACCATTATTACTTATATAGTTATGAGGAGAATTGTGAGCATACATTCTTTCATATGACTGTATAAAGCAGGAAACAATTGTTTAGCTTTGATCAATATTCTATTATAAATAAGTTATAAGGTTGTATACTGACACTATTGCATATGTATACGATTACAGTCTTAATATTTACCATCTAACCTGAAACCCAATTCAAATTTGCACACACAATATGCCACACTTATAAAAATATAAAGTACTCAGGAATCAAACACGTAATTCCGATTTGGGATATTATCCTGGGGATATTATCAGTGTGTATTGATTGATTACTGTGTTTAGATTGGTCTTTTTTCTGTTAAGATAATCACACCGGGGGATTATACAGAACACGATCGTAACGAATCTATTTACTAAATATTGCTATGTTACATAATAGTGGTTCATTGAAATTCGTTCGTTCCTTTTAGTACATAAGTTCTGTTACCCAGAAGTTACAATGTGATCGTTATATTGTTGCCATAAAATTGGGCTTCTGAGCTATCTTTTTCAAGTCACCCAATGAGCGTGTATGTTATGACCGAAGGTATACTCTTTAACCACACATAGCAGCCAAAACAGAAGACGTTTCTAGTGTCACACTACGATTGGACAATACGTAGGCGTTTCCCTCTAGACACTCCTGATTGGCTGGTCGTTAAGTTACTAACCGGTATATAAGGCCACACACGCTTGAGCTTCGGCTTAAACATTTTGACATTGTAAAGTACAGCATTGAGAAAGGCTATGGATTAGCCGAAACGCGTTTGTTTTAAGATTACTTTACTCCATACTATACAGTCACTTCAGCCACCTGATGCCGACGTTTCCCGCTATCGGCCAGGAAACAGAAAAGTGACTGTTAGTTTGGTTTTAATTTTTTGCTAATTGTTTTCTATGGTAGTGGGTTTAGGATATATTAGGGGTGTTTTACCCTATTTTAACCTTTAATATTAAAGTATATAATTTTTATATTTACCATTACTATTATCTAGTAAGGATGAGTGCTATTTAAGCCCCTGTCTTTTCTGTCTCTCCTTTGTTAATATTCACTTTAAAGGGACAGCACTGGAATCTGTGTTACAGATTTTTTTCCTTACTTAGCATATGTGTGTAGTGCCAGTTAACATTTCTTCTAAACTGTAACAATAAAAAACAGAACATCAACATGTGGACGGAAGATTCTTATCTGCGCCCTTGGAGCATCTCCAGATCCTCCACTTATTGGGCATCCCCTTCATCGTCCTGTGCCTGTCCAGCTACAGATTCAAGCATTGACTCAAAACGCATCATAAGTTGTAGAGTCAAATGCTGAACCTGTAGCTGGGCATGCACGGTGTCGTTAATCCCTCTCAGGCCAACTGCGTTGCTCAACACGGCCTGCTCTACACGAGCTAGAGCTTCTAGCGTGAGCCATGTTGAGTCACAGCCTAAAATAAAGAATAAATAAAATATTAATGATAATTACACAACATAATAAAAAATAAGCAAAGATACATTGTCATCAGAAAGACAAATCATTCTTTAAATTAATTTTTTGAAATTGATTATTTACACATTAAATATGTTATTCAGACAGACATAAACCATTAAAGGGACAGTTTACTCAAACATGTTGTCCCCTTCAATTGGTTTTCTATGATCCACTTTTACAGCTTGAGTGTATAAAATCTTGTAAAAGGATTTCCATTGTACTTACATTGGCAATTTAAATAGTTTGGTTATACTGTGGTATCCACACCTATCCTTAAACATTTTGGCATTGAGGCCAAGCTGTGTAAACATAGCAACCAGAAGAAATTACATTCCCACTGGGTTATACAAGAGATAATGTATGAACAATTTTACATAAATTTTTGGATCCAAGTAGTTGTGATTGGTATATGTAGTGATATCAAATTAAAGGGACACTGAACCAAAATATTTTCTTTTGTGATTCAGATAGAGCATGACATTTAAATCAACTTTTTAATTTACTCCTATTCTTGAAATGTTATAATTTTATAGCTATATTTTAAATGCAAAAATGTAAGTTTATATGTCAGGCCATTTTTGGTGATCAACCTTGGTTGTCCCTGCTGATTGATGGATAAATTCATCCAACAATAAAGAAATTATGTCCAGACTTCATTTTTTTATTAAAAATTAAATGCATTTCATTGTTTAAATAAAGATAGCAAGAGAACAAAGAAGAATTGATAAGAGTAGAAAATTATAAATTTGATTAACATTGCATGCTCTATTTGAATCACAATAGAAACAATTTGCCTTCAGTGTACCTTTAAATATCTTATAATGTTGATTTTGAATGATACTTACAGCTGTGCCTGGGAAGGACAATCTGACACCCAGGACAATGAAGGTTGAGACAGGGGGAAGGGATGGGATTGTGTTGGGGAGGGATGGGATTGGGTTGGGGAGGGATGGGCTGCTGCTCTGGGGTAGCCCGTACAGCTGGGGAGTGGTGAGTTGGGGGCTGGGCAGGTGGGGTAGCTGTACGGGCCAAAATACGGGGATAGCAGCAAAGGGGGGCTAAGGGGCGTTTTTTGGGAGGGACAAGATAGGCAAAATGTGAAGGGCCGGGAGGGTCTTGGGTCTGTGGAGGGGCCTGGGAAGGGGCAGGGGACTGGGCAGGGGCCTGGGAAGAGGCAGGGGCCTGGGAAAAGGCAGGGGACTGGGCAGGGGCAGAAAAATGATGCCCAGAAGTGGAGGATCCATCTGAAATAAATAATAAAAATATATTAACATCTCATACATCATGAAATCAAATCAAGGCATTTCAACTTGATTATGTTTTCAATATACTTAGAAGTATGCTAGAATTTCTAAACAATGATGACATAAGGATATGGTATGCATATAGTCACTCAGATGAATAGCAATGACTGTCTGTACAATTCAAAAATTATTATTGTGGTTTGGCCTGGAATATGCATGTGACATCATGATGGCATGAATTACAAATCAGACACAAATGAAAGAATAATCAAAGCATATGTTCATGCTGCCTGATATAGAAAGAGGGCAGTAGTGTATTCTAAAAGAAAAAGAATATTCATTTTTAAAGTGCAAAAGCTGTAGACTTTGAATGTCTTCAATAAAATGTTTTACAATAAAAAAACATGTTGGATACATGTTAGATATATTTCACATACCATCAGACTCCAAGGGAGCCTCTTCCTCCTCCGTCCCACATGTTAAATCAATCTCTGTAAAACATATTATGTTGTGTACACGTTAAGATCAGATATTATAACATATGTTACTGACTGTTGCTCAAAGACACACATCAATGTTGCATTAAAGATATACACACCCAAAGTTATGATTTACATCATTTTGATGGAGCATACAAATGACATTAGATTTGTTATTCTCAATGATTCAGATTTTCAATTTATTGTCTGTATTATTTTACAAATCATAAAAGCAGAGTACATTGAACATTTAAGATTTCTCATGTGTGTATCACTTGATGATTGTTGTCAAAATTGAAAATATCAACAAACATATGCTATCCATCTTCTGAATAACAAAGGTGTAGACTAAGAAACTTTGAGATCTTAATGTTTCAATATTAAAATAAAATTGATATATAATCAGAGGAGTAAATTATATGTTTGATTCAAATGTAATGCTTCATCAGAATCATGCTCATAATATTGATTACCAATACACCTTCAATGACATATAAATGAGTCAATGGACTTACCAGAAGACTGCAAAGGCAGCTCAGTGTCAGTGCTGGATCCCTCTGGGCTCCCCACAACAACTCTCTCTATGAATGATATAGATATATATTAGTGAACACAGTTTGGATATCACTAAATCACATCTGTATCGATTTATAAGAATAATCAACTTCAAAATGTGAAGAATAGAGCAGTCATTAGAAGAAAAAATGCTTGATTGAATCAAGGGGATTATGAATAAAAGGATGTATTTAACATATGTTTAATTTCTGACTATATTAGACATCAAATTCATCTCATATGATGCTATTGCATATCTAAATATACCCATTGATCAATGTTCTTCAAAGAATACACACAAACAACATTTGGAATAACAGCTGTTGACAAATATAAACAAAGACATGTGGCACATCGAGCCATTTGTGCAATGTACAGTAATCTTGTTTAGGACACAACACATATTGATCACAATACCAAACCAAATTGATTTGTCCAAATATGTAATCATGGTGCTGTTAGAGTATGCTTATATCTATAAAGTAACTCCAACAGTGAATATGTGAATTATATATCAATATTGTTTAATCCAAAGAATGTAAGGATTAATTAATTGATTGTTTAAGGGACACTGACATTATTTTTTACAATCAGTGATTTCACTGTTCAAACTGTTAAAAATTATTTTACATTGACTCCTATTATAATATTTATTTTGCAACATTTTAATCTTAAAGGCAGATAATCAATTTAAAAATAAATAAATATTGTTTGTTGAAGGTATCCACCAATCATCAAGAACAACCCAGGTTGGTCAACAAATATGGAGCTGCAGATAAACTTACATTCTTGATTTTAAAATACATTTATCAAGAGAATATAGAAAATATGATTATAGTATTAAATTTTTAATTTGATTAATATTGCATGCTCTATCTGAATGACAACAGTAATACATTTTGCACAGTGTCCCTTTAATAGGAAAATATATTGATTTGACAATGTCGCTGTTAATGAATTCTCTAGTCCATATGTTGATGTAATGAATGGGATGGAGCATGCAATTACAATCTAATATGTTAGTTAAGGATATCCTCAAGAATCTTTAATTATCCTCTCTTAAAGGGACATGAAGCTCCAAATGTGTAATTGTATACTTTTGGAAACAATGTACTACTGTTATCTGAACACATGATTTGAACATATGAAAATAGGCCAATTTCTGCATAAAAAAACCAGCCGGTTAATCCCAGTAATGCATTGCTTAACCTAAAACAAACTCGATATGTTTTTCGAATAACAAAAACAATAGACTGAACCAATTTAGCTAATCAAATGTTTATACAAAACAAGAAAATCATGTGTCTAAATCATTCAATGTAAAATTTAGTTGTCATGTCCCTTAAATGACTCGATAAATTAAAAATATGTAATGTATATTTTACAATTCAAAACATATGCCAAACTGTGTGAATGTGGTCAAAATGTATCCTAATAATATCAAGCAATACACCGGCAAAGAATATAAATTGGACATTCAAAGAATCTTACAGTAAAATGAAGATATCAAGAATAGATGGGATATCTTAAAATCGTCCAAATTTCAGATTAGTATTACAATGTAATCCAAAATTTGATTTTTTTTAAATTTATTTTTAAATATTGTAAAAATCAAATTTGAGGATACATATAAATATCGATCAATGTGGATGTATTATGTAATGTTCTGTCCATGTTTCTAAGACAAATATCAATTAAAATGAGACATACCATACTGTGACAAGCCCTGGTTTGAGGTTCCAGCACCAACAACCCGATCTGTAAAATATTAAATGAGGATTGGATATCATTAATACAAATCTTGCCATGTTTACAAACTTTAATTTTGGACAAAATCGCTGACAAACTAATAATCTTTTTTGAGTCCCATGAGTTAATTGTTTCCTCAATTAATTTCATCATAAATATCTCCTGTACTCTTATTTTCAATCTGTTATGTTGTTGACTGTAGCTTTAATTAATTTGTTGTGTTATTTCATTCTCATCAATTGATGGACATAGTTCATTTTTTATTTTGATTCTGCTAGTATATTTTTAGTATGTATAAGATTGAAAATAAGAATACTGTATTCTTCACATATATAATAATTCACATTTACATTTGACCAACATGTGTAAAGCTATGCCATTTCCAGCAAACCCATGTTCACGTGTGTGCGCAATTCTATTTATCGGGATCATTGCGCAATGATTCCAAGTGGAATTACGCATCCGTGAAATAAATTTGGATAAAGTAGTGTGATGAGTATCATTTCATAAAGACTTCAATTATATTTGCAATTGGGTGTATTACGAGATGAAAATAGTATATTTGTTAATATTGAACAAGAACAAAGAATATATCTAACTGTCTTAGGATTCAATATTTAATGTATGAAATGGTGGATGATAGTGATTTCACGGAATGCGCAATTCCATTTTCGCTCTATATTATATTCTGTAGAGCGCAAGAAACATCATTCCTATTTCATGTGTGACTAATCTAAAATCAGATATCTAAACATCATATGTAGCGTATGTTGTGAGATCTATATAGGTTTAGTATCTGACTATATACACATTTCTTAAAAGTCTAATCAAATATTAATATATTATATGAAGTTGGATAGTTACCTGGTTCAGTTTCTCCTTCTGCTCCGTGTAATGGACTTTTATATGGTGAAGTAAACATGAGATGCACCATGTGACATGTTATCTGTACATCTGATTGGATAAAACTTTGAAATATTGTTATCATGTCTGTGAGACCATCCTGACTCAAATTGTGTTTGTGTGATGAACTCTGATTGGCCGTTCCTTAATGTTTCATATCTTAGTAACTTCCATACACATACCTCCTGGTGGTGCTGTTACTTCATTTTTCATTTAGAATTATTTGTAACTCATGGGCCTGTCATACGGATATGTGTGACGCATATTTAATATATGTGATCCGTTAAATATTAATGTTTAAATTCTCATTAAAATCTAATACTGTCACCTTATTAAATGTTGTAGACATTTCTCGGTTTAATATCGGTCTGTTTCTTTAATACAAAGACGTTATATTAATACACATTTAACATTGTATGTATTTATTGTTCATAAAATCAATTTCTTGACTTATTGTGAAGTATTGACATTGCTCTATTAAATGTATTTATTATGCACATTGATTGTGTACTATTGCGTGACATTAGACTAGAATGTTTAAAGATGCGAATCTCATGTTGCAAGTTACGTTTCCCACGCAGCATTTCAGAATGCACAATTTCTGGTTATAATGTCCGTAACTTGGATAATCTGTTTATAAATGTTAAACTACACGTTTGTTTGTTATTAGTAAATAAACCTTGAGCTTGTATTTGTCTGAACTGCTCATATATGTTATTGTGCAATGGCGTCTTTATTTTTAAAGAGACATTACAACAAAACAATTGTAACAAATGATCTGTAGAGATCAAAAATGTTTAGACTTTAAAATGTAACTCAATTTATCTTTTGATTTCGATATCCTTAACAGAAGAAATTTCAATGCACATGGTTGAGCCAATCACATAATGCATCTTTGTGCATCCACCAATCTTCATCTACTGAGCCTATCTCGATATGCTTTTCAAGCAAAGTATATCAAGATAATGAGATAAGAGAAGTAAAAGACACTCTTTAAATCTCTTAAAGGGACACTGTATCCAACATTTTTCGTTTGTGATTCAGATTGAGCATGAAATGTTACTGAATTTTGTAATTTAATCCTATTCTCAAATTTTATTCATTCTCTTTGTATCTTTTTTGGAAATGCAAGAATGTAATTTTAGATTCCGGACCATTTTTTGCGAACAACCTGGGTTGTCCTTGCTGATTGTTGGATACATTTATCCACCAATAAAAAAGTGCTGTCCAGAGTACTGAAACAAAAAGGTTAACAATTAGATGCCTTCTTTTTCAAATAAGGATAGCAAGAGAACTATTAAAAATGATAATGAGTAAATTTGAAAGTTGATTAAAATTGCATGCTATTTCAGAATTTAAACTTAAAAATTTTGCAACAGTCTCCCTTTAAGGATATTTTGAGTTCATGTCCCTTTAAGGAGACATTTACAAATAATGCTTGAAAGATCATAAACCTATGCACCTTCCTTTCTCAAACTTAATATAACATGTGAATAAACCATATTTAGATTACCTTCTGGATTGTTTTCAACACTGTGAATGAAATATATATTCTAATGGCTCTATTTCGCCGTATTCAGCTTAGAGGGACATTAAGCTATATGTTCTTGACGTATTTTGAAGAATAATAGATATTTTCGAAAAAATCATCTTTAGTTTGATTCTCTCATTAGCTTTTAAGTATATATATTCTTGTATTAAAAACATTTCTACATCGGCTATTTTTATGCCGATTGTTGGTTGCACATAGATGCCTTATGTCATTGTCTAAGACATGTGCATTGATATATCTTTTTCAAAGTATATGTAAAGACTGAATGTAATTAAATAGTACATTCAACATATTTAATAAATAATTTTGTATTTTTAAATATTCAATACATAATATATTTTTGGAATGTCCCTTTAAGGACCAAACCATTAGGAATATGTTGATTTAACATTGTAGAAATAAACTAAATGGGGAATGAAAATACATATAGATATGTGATGTCTAACCAAGAGGTAAGCTAAAACATTATGTGAAATTATATTACAAACTAGCTAGAGTTAAATGACCCTTTAAATGACTCCTTTACAACAGAAAAAAACCCCATCAATATGGCATCCAATAACTATCTTGTGCGAAATATGAAGCTAACTCACTTACCATTTTCATGATTTTTAAAGCTAGATTTATGAAAATAATGTTTTTGTATACCTAAGGAAGATACAAGATCTTATAAAACACATTTAAAAATCAACCACACTGTCACTTTAATGTAAGTGAACCACTTTCCCTTCTTAAAATTGAACATAAGAAAGTTATGCCGAATTCTGACTACATATCCTAAAATATTTAAATTTTTTAACATCTATAAATTACATAATAAAAGCATTGATGGATTTCACTCCAAAATTAATAGATAAAAGCTACTTGACTTTAACATCCTCTGAATAAGTGTATTTTAAAAAATTAATACAATACATGATGCCTAATTTGATATTATGCATGTGCTTGTCAAATAGACAACTACCAGTCATGGGACCAGTCATGGGAGTCCAAAAAATTTTTATTGACAGATTATATGGATATTTATTATAATCTGTTCAAAAGATGGTCTTTAATAAAAACTTTATTATTCGAAATTTTTAAGATCATTTTTGTTTTGATTTTTTATATAAAAAAAAAATAGAACAAGTGTAATTCATCACAGATGAAAATCTGCAAAATAAAATGAGTTATTTAATACACACGTTAAATATTCATTAAATAAAATAAATTTAAAATCATCTTGTGTCTATGCTCTAACTTTGTTCAAAATTTTAACAAGATATTTTGGATTCTAAAAATCAAACATAAAATCTATACCTATCCATCATTTCAAATAACATTATATTGTGTAATCAATATTACATTTAAATATCAGCATTTAAAAATATACCAAATAATGCATACAACATTTAAAAAAATGAAAATACATATATGTATGCTGAACATAAATGTAATATTTAATGTCCATTCAAATACCTCTATATCAACTATAATATGTATTCCTTTGTCTGATTGTGATACAGAAGAATCCAATTATGAACAAAGTAGGGGTAATGTATGTAAGCTACAAATATTCTAATATAGGACATGTATCTTTTCAAATTATTTTACATTCTTCTTCCTGTGATTCTTAACTAGCATGCATTGGGCAAACCAACCTGGATTATGCATGGTCTTTGAAAGTAAATTCTCTAGAAAACAGTTTATCTTCAATAGGTGTCTTATTCATCATTTCCAAAATAGAGGACTGAAATACCATCTAAAAATAAAAAAAAAAATCTAAGTGTCTCCAATAGGATGCCTCCACAGCCTTATTCCATCAAATAGTTGCCACTTACCATGTGAACATGTCTTTGTATGGTTTTCAAGGTCAGCACCTTTGAAAGACATGATCCCATTGGTATTCTTCACTTTCAATCTTGGATTCTTCACTTTCAGTCTGGGAATTCATCACTTTCAGTCTTCGAATTCTTCACTTTCAGTCTTTAGATGAAGTCATCTTCCTAATGGCAAAAAAAGTGTGATAAAAATATTACTACAAGTGTGTGAATCAGTTCTGTACCCCTCTCCCACCCCCCATTTCATAAATAATTTCTGTCACTAGCTTACTAAGCATGTGTAGCATCTTGTATTATGTTCTATCAAGTGTGAAGATGAGTCATATTGAGCAGAACAAACCTTTAATGTGTGACTTTGAATCACACTTTGAACCATAGTCATGCTAGAGGATAGTCATGCTAGAGGATCCCTTTCTGAGTATTTACATTTTAAGTAATGTGTAAACTAAATACTAGTTTTTAAAATGTATGCCATATGATGTATTTTTGTTTACAATTCCTGCCAGCCACAGTCCATACATTTATACTTACCAGCTGATGTTGTCTTTAAAAACCAGGTGGCAAAGACTCGCTACAGGACCCAATGACCAGAGCATCACCTATATTAATAAATGAAAAAAATTGATATCATTTGATGAACAATCCTAACATGTTTGCACAATTCTCTACTTGTCATTTCCCAAGAGTTCACATCTATTGACAATACTCCAATCTAACTTCTATTATTTACCGTCTGAAGTGGCGGTTGATGATGTCTGCTCTGACATTGAGCCCCTCGTCCCGGAATGGCCCCTCTAGAACAGGCTCGTCCTCCTCATATTGGAGGAGGCGTCGGGGTGCCTGGACGGCCTGCAGCATCCCAGGCCGCTGTGCAATATTATGCAGGACGCTACAGGCTATAACGATCTTAGCCACCTTCTGAGGGCTGTACTGGAGGGCTCCTCCCGACCTGTCAAGGCACCGGAATCTCATTTTGATGAGCCCAAACATTCTCTTGACCACAGCCCTAGTTCTCTTGTGCGCCCTATTGTAGCGCTCCTGAGCCTCATCAGTAGGGTTACGTAACGGCGTAATGAGCCAAGGCCGGCTCATGTAACCAGAATCACCCTTAAATTATGAACATAGCAAAATTTTAATTTAATCCACAAAAATGTAATTATATTAAACCAATTTATTTGTGTACACGATAATCCACTACCAAATGTTTAAATTTAAAAATAATAATCTAGTTCTATCTTATTCTCTATCTTCCCATTTCAGCTAAGACATGCTACATATGCGTATTTTGCATAAACCAGACCTTGTCTAAAATACAAACTAAATGGTTAAATTGCATTCTCTATCTGAGCATTTGAGCTAAGACATGCTACATATCTGTTTTGAACTTAAACTAGACATTTGCGGAAACAGACAATGACATGGTTAAATTGCATTTGCTATCTTCCCATTTCAGCTAAGACATGCTACATATGCGTATTTTGCATAAACCAGACCTTGTCTAAAATACAAACTAAATGATTAAATTGCATTCTCTGGGGGGTAGTTATCAAGCCGTCAACCTCAAATACGCTGGAATTCCGCAGCATATTTGTGGCGAGGCTGATTCGCCTTAGTTATCAAAGGCTACAGACCGGCAAAAGTAGAATTTTGTGACGTAAACTTCGATCCGCCGGACACAGTTCGACACAGATCGATTCTTACATCACTCCAGATGTTCCGCACACAAGTGCGGCACAATCTGACTACTTTTGCTAGTTATAAAAAAACTAGCAGGTACGCTCGGCACTTTTACGGCCCAGTGTACCTGGTTTTCAAACCGCCACCCTGGAGGCAGCGGATCCCATAGGAATCAATGGGAGTCTGACCATAGCGAAAGTACAAGTTCGCTGCTGCCAGACATCCCATTGATTTCTATGGGAGCTGTCTACACCTAACACCCTAACATGTACCCCGAGTCTAAACACCACTAATCTGTCCCCCCTACACCGCCGCAACTAAATAAATGTATTACCCCCTAAACCGCCGCTCCCGGAGCCCACCGCAAGCTATACTAAATATGTTAACCCCTAAACCGCCACTCCCTGACCCCGCCGCAACTATAATAAATGTATTAACCCCTAAACCGCCGCTCACGGAGCCCATCGAAAGCTACTCTATACATATTAACCCCTAAACCACCGCTCCCGGAGCCCACCGCCACCTACATGATACCTAGTAACCCCTTATCTTGCCCCCAATAATAAAGTTATTAACCCCTATCCTACCGATCCCGCACCTCGCCGCAAATAAATAAATAGTTTAACCCCTAAACCGCCGCTCCCTGACCCTTCCGCAACCTATATTAAATTTATTAACCCCTAATCTGCCCCCCCTACACCGTCGCCACCTATAATACATTTATTAACCCCTATCCTGCCCCCCACTACACCGCTGCCACTGTAATAAATTTATTAACCCCTAAACCTAAGTCTAACACTAACACTAACACCCCCCTAACTTAAATATTAATTAAATACATCTAAATAATATTTCTATTATTAACTAAGTTAATCCTATTTAAAACTAAATACTTACCTATAAAATAAACTCTAATATAGCTACAATATAAATAATAATTATATTGTAGCTATCTTAGGATTTATTTTTATTTTACAGGTACCTTTCAATTTATTTTAGCTAGGTACAATAGCTATTAAATAGTTATTAACTATTTAATAGCTTACCTAGCTAAAATAAAGAGAAATGTACCTGTAAACTAAAAGCTAACCTAAGTTACAATTACACCTAACACTACACTACACTTTAATAAATTATTCCTATTTAAAACGAAATACTTACCTGTAAGATAAACCCTAAGATAGCTACAATATAATTAATAATTACATTGTAGCTATCTTAGGATTTATATTTATTTTACAGGTAACTTGGTATTTATTTTAGCTAGTTAGAATAGTTACTAAATAGTTATTAACTATTTAATAACTACCTAGCTAAAAGAAATACAAAATTACCTGTAAAATAAATCCTAACCTAAGTTACAATTAAACCAAACACTACACTATCATTAAATAAATTAAATAAATTAACTACAAATAACTACAATTAAATACAATTACATAAACTAACTAAAGTACAAAAAATAAAAAAGCTAAGTTATAAAAAATTAAAAAATAAGTTACAAACATTTAAAAAAATATTACAACAATTTTAAGCTACTTACACCTAATCTAAGCCCCCTAATAAAATAACAAACCCCCCCAAAATAAAAAAAAATGCCCATCCCTATTCTACATTAAAAAAGCTCTTTTACCTTACCAGCCCTTAAAAGGGCCTTTTGTGGGGGCATGCCCCAAAGAATTCAGCTCTTTTGCCTGTAAAAGAAAAATACAACCCCCCCAACATTAAAACCCAACACCCACATACCCCTAATCTAACCCAAACCCCCCTTAAAATAACCTAACACTAATCCCCTGAAGATCATCCTACCTTTAGTCGTCTTCACTCAGCCGAGCCACCGATGGAACTGAAGAGGAGACCCGGACCGGCAGAAGTGATCATCCAAGGGGCGCTGAAGAAATCTTCCATCCGATGAAGCGATCCTCCAATCGGCGCTGAAGAAATCTTCCATCCGGGCGATGTCATCTTCCAAGAGGCGCTGAAGAAGTCTTCTATCCAGGCGAGGTCATCTTCGAAGCCTGGATCAGCCAATAGAATGCGAGCTCAATCTGATTGGCTCAATCTGAATTGAAGGGACGCCATCTTGGATGACGTCCCTTAAAGGAGCCTTCATTCGTCGGTAGTCCGTCGGGAAAGAAGGATATTCCGCGTCGGCGGGATGAAGATTCAAGACCCGGCTTCGAAGATGACCTCGCCTGGATAGAAGACTTCTTCAGCGCCTCTTGGAAGATGACATAGCCCGGATGGAAGATTTCTTCAGCGCCGCTTGGAGGATCGCTTCATCGGATGGAAGATTTCTTCAGCGCCCCTTGGATGATCACTTCTGCCGGTCCGGGTCTCCTCTTCAGTTCCATCGGTGGCTCGGCTGAGTGAAGACGACTAAAGGTAGGATGATCTTCAGGGGATTAGTGTTAGGTTATTTTAAGGGGGGTTTGGGTTAGATTAGGGGTATGTGGGTGGTGGGTTTTAATTTTGGGGGGGTTGTATTTTTCTTTTACAGGCAAAAGAGCTGAATTCTTTGGGGCATGCCCCCACAAAAGGCCCTTTTAAGGGCTGGTAAGGTAAAAGAGCTTTGAACTTTTTTAATGTAGAATAGGGTAGGGCATTTTTTTATTTTGGGGGGTTTGTTATTTTATTAGGGGGCTTAGATTAGGTGTAAGTAGCTTAAAATTGTAATATTTTTTTAAATGTTTGTAACTTATTTTTTTTATTTTTTGTAACTTAGCTTTTTTTATTTTTTGTACTTTAGTTAGTTTATGTAATTGTATTTAATTGTAGTTATTTGTAGTTCATTTATTTAATTTATTTAATGATAGTGTAGTGTTAGGTTTAATTGTAACTTAGGTTAGGATTTATTTTACAGGTAATTTTGTATTTCTTTTAGCTAGGTAGTTATTAAATAGTTAATAACTATTTAATAACTATTCTAACTAGCTAAAATAAATACAAAGTTACCTGTAAAATAAATATAAATCCTAAGATAGCTACAATGTAATTATTAATTATATTGTAGCTATCTTAGGGTTTATTTTACAGGTAAGTATTTAGTTTTAAATAGGAATAATTTATTAAATTATAGTGTAGTGTTAGGTGTAATTGTAACTTAGGTTAGTTTTTAGTTTACAGGTACATTTCTCTTTATTTTAGCTAGGTAAGCTATTAAATAGTTAATAACTATTTAATAGCTATTGTACCTAGTTAAAATGAATTGAAAGGTACCTGTAAAATAAAAATAAATCCTAAGATAGCTACAATATAATTATTATTTATATTGTAGCTATATTAGGGTTTATTTTATAGGTAAGTATTTAGTTTTAAATAGGATTAACTTAGGCCTAGATTTAGAGTTTGGCGGTAGCTGTCAAAACCAGCGTTAGAGGCTCCTAACGCTGGTTTTAGGCTACCGTCGGTATTTGGAGTCAGTCAGGAAAGGGTCTAACGCTCACTTTGCAGCCGCGACTTTTCCATACCGCAGATCCCCTTACGTCAATTGCGTATCCTATCTTTTCAATGGAATCTTTCTAACTCCGGTATTTAGAGTCGTGGCTGAAGTGAGCGTTAGAAATCTAACGACAAAACTCCAGCCGCAGAAAAAAGTCAGTAGTTAAGAGCTTTCTGGGCTAACGCCGGTTAATAAAGCTCTTAACTACTGTGCTCTAAAGTACACTAACACCCATAAACTACCTATGTACCCCTAAACCGAGGCCCCCCCCACATCGCCGCCACTCTCTAAAAATTTCTTAACCCCTAATCTTCCGCTCGTACACTGCCGCCAACTACTTTATCCCTATGTACCCCTAATCTGCTGCCCCTAACACCGCCGACCCCTATATTATATTTATTAACCCCTAATCTGCCCCCCAAATGTCGCCTCCACCTGCCTACACTTATTAACCCCTAATATGCCGTCTGCACGCCACCGCCAGCTACATTATAGCTATGTACCCCTAATCTGCTGCCCCTAACACCGCCGACCCCTATATTATATTTATTAACCCCTAATCTGCCCCCCACAACGTCGCCTACACTTATTAACCCCTAATCTGGCGAGCGGACTGCACCGCTATTATAATAAAGTTATTAACCCCTAATCTGCCTCACTAACCTTATAATAAATAGTACTAACCCCTAATCTGCCCTCCCTAACATCGCCGACACCTAACTTCAAACATTAACCCCTAATCTGATGACTGGAGCTCACCGCTATTCTAATAAATGTATTAACCCCTAAAGCTAAGTCTAACCCTAACACTAACACCCCCCTAAGTTAAATATAATTTAAATCTAACGAAATTAATTAACTCTTATTAAATAAATTATTCCTATTTAAAGCTAAATACTTACCTGTAAAATAAACCCTAATATAGCTACAACATTAATTATAATTATATTATAGCTATTTTAGGATTAATATTTATTTTACAGGCAACTTTGTATTTATTTTAACCAGGTACAATAGCTATTAAATAGTTAAGAACTATTTAATAGCTAAAATAGTTAAAATAATTACAAAATTACCTGTAAAATAAATCCTAACCTAAGTTACAATTAAACCTAACACTACACTATCAATAAATTAATTAAATAAAATACCAACAATTATCTACAATTAAACCTAACACTACACTATCAATAAATTATTTAAATACAATATCTACTAATAAATACAATGAAATAAACTAACTAAAGTACAAAAAATAAAAAAGAACTAAGTTACAAAAAATAAAAAAATATTTACAAACATTAGAAAAATATTACAACAATTTTAAACTAATTACACTTACTTTAAGCCCCCTAATAAAATAACAAAGCACCCCAAAATAAAAAAATGCCCTACCCTATTCTAAATTAAAAAAGTTCAAAGCTCTTTTACCTTACCAGACCTGAACAGGGCCCTTTGCGGGGCATGCCCCAAAGAATTCAGCTCTTTTGCCTGTAAAAAAAACACATACAATACCCCCCCAACATTACAA
Organism: Bombina bombina; assembly: GCF_027579735.1. Taxonomy (NCBI): domain Eukaryota; kingdom Metazoa; phylum Chordata; class Amphibia; order Anura; family Bombinatoridae; genus Bombina; species Bombina bombina. The sequence goes on from NC_069499.1 coordinate 579,439,893, forward strand.
CCCACCACCCACATACCCCTAATCTAACTCAAACCCCCCTTAAATAAACCTAACACTAAGCCCCTGAAGATCTTCCTACCTTATCTTCACCATACCAGGTTCACCAATCGGTCCTCGGAAGTGTTGATCCAAGCCCAAGCGGGGGGCTGAAGAGTGACGTCCATCCTCAGGCTGAAGTCTGGATCCAAGCGGCGGCTGAAGAAATCCATCATCGGGCTGAAGTCGGAAGTCCATCATCGGGATGAAGTCTTCTATCAAGCCGCATCTTCAATCTTCTTTCTTCTGGAGCGGAGCGGAGCCATCTTCTTCCAAGCCGACACGGAACATCCTCTTCAACCGACGACTAGACGACGAATGACGGTTCCTTTAAATGACGTCATCCAAGATGGCATTCCTCGAATTCCGATTGGCTGATAGGATTCTATCAGCCAATCGGAATTAAGGTAGGAATATTCTGATTGGCTGATGGAATCAGCCAATCAGAATAAAGTTCAATCCAATTGGCTGATCCAATCAGCCAATCAGATTGAGCTCGCATTCTATCGGCTGATCGGAACAGCCAATAGAATGCAAGCTCAATCTGATTGGCTGATTGGATCAGCCAATCGGATTGAACTTGATTCTGATTGGCTGATTCCATCAGCCAATCAGAATATTCCTACCTTAATTCCGATTGGCTGATAGAATCCTATCAGCCAATCGGAATTCGAGGGACGCCATCTTGGATGACGTCATTTAAAGGAACCGTCATTCGTCGTCTAGTCGTCGGTTGAAGAGGATGTTCCGCGTCAGCTTGGAAGAAGATGGTTCCGCTCCGCTCCAGAAGAAAGAAGATTGAAGATGCGGCTTCATAGAAGACTTCATCCCGATGATGGACTTCCGACTTCAGCCCGATGATGGATTTCCTCAGCCGCCGCTTGGATCCAGACTTCAGCCCGAGGATGGACGTCACTCTTCAGCCCCCCGCTTGGGCTTGGATCAACACTTCCGAGGACCGATCGGTGAACCTGTTATGGTGAAGATAAGGTAGGAAGATCTTCAGGGGCTTAGTGTTAGGTTTATTTAAGGGGGGTTTGGGTTAGATTAGGGGTATGTGGGTGGTGGGTTGTAATGTTGGGGGGGTATTGTATGTGTTTTTTTTACAGGCAAAAGAGCTGAATTCTTTGGGGCATGCCCCGCAAAGGGCCCTGTTCAGGGCTGGTAAGGTAAAAGAGCTTTGAACTTTTTTAATTTAGAATAGGGTAGGGCATTTTTTTATTTTGGGGGGCTTTGTTATTTTATTAGGGGGCTTAGAGTAGGTGTAATTAGTTTAAAATTGTTGTAATATTTTTCTAATGTTTGCAAATATTTTTTTATTTTTTGTAACTTAGTTCTTTTTTATTTTTTTGTACTTTAGTTAGTTTATTTCATTGTATTTATTTGTAGATATTGTATTTAAATAATTTATTGATAGTGTAGTGTTAGGTTTAATTGTAGATAATTGTTGGTATTTTATTTAATTAATTTATTGATAGTGTAGTGTTAGGTTTAATTGTAACTTAGGTTAGGATTTATTTTACAGGTAATTTTGTAATTATTTTAACTATTTTAGCTATTAAATAGTTCTTAACTATTTAATAGCTATTGTACCTGGTTAAAATAAATACAAAGTTGCCTGTAAAATATATATTAATCCTAAAATAGCTATAATATAATTATAATTTATGTTGTAGCTATATTAGGGTTTATTTTACAGGTACGTATTTAGATTTAAATAGGAATAATTTATTTAACCTCTTAAGGACATATGACGGAATTTTTCCGTCATAAAACAATTGAGCAAACTGAAAGCTGTGTCCTTAAAGGGTTAATAAGAGTTAATTAATTTCGTTAGATTTAAATTATATTTAACTTAGGGGGGTGTTAGTGTTAGGGTTAGACTTAGCTTTAGGGGTTAATAAATTTATTAGAATAGCGGTGAGCTCTTGTCGGCAGATTAGGGGTTAATGTTTGAAGTTAGGTGTCGGCGATGTTAGGGAGGGCAGATTAGGGGTTAATACTATTTATTATAGGGTTAGTGAGGCGGATTAGGGGTTAATAACTTTATTATAATAGCGGTGCGGTCCGCTCGGCAGATTAGGGGTTAATAAATGTAGTTAGGTGGAGGCGACATTGTGGGGGGCAGATTAGGGGTTAATAAATATAATATAGGGGTCGGCGGTGTTAGGGACAGCAGATTAGGGGTACATAGGGATAATGTAAGTAGCGGCGGTTTACGGAGTGGCAGATTAGGGGTTAATAATAATATGCAGGGGTCAGCGATGGCGGGGGCGGCAGAATAGGGGTTAATAAGTGTAAGGTTAGGGGTGTTTAGACTCGGGGTTCATGCTAGGGTGTTAGGTGCAGACGTAGGAAGTGTTTCCCCATAGCAAACAATGGGGCTGCGTTAGGAACTGAACGCGGCTTTTTTGCAGGTGTTAGGTTTTTTTTCAGCTCAAACAGCCCCATTGTTTTCTATGGGCGAATCGTGCACGAGCACGTTTTTGAAGCTGACCACGCCCGTAAGCACTGCTGGTATCGAGAGTTGAAGTTGCGTTAAATATGCTCTACGCTCCTTTTTTGGAGCCTAACGCAGCTATTCTGTGAACTCTCAATACCAGTGTTATTTAAAAGGTGCGGCCAGAAAAAAGCCAGCGTTAGCTATGCACCCCTTTGGCCGCAGAACTCTAAATCTAGGTGTTAGTTAATAATAGAAATATGATTTAGATTTATTTAATTAATATTTAAGTTAGGGGGGTGTTAGGGTTAGTGTTAGACTTAGGTTTAGGGGTTAATAAATTTATTACAGTGGCGGCGGTGTAGTGGGGGGCAGGATAGGGGTTAATAAATTTATTATAGGTGGCGATGGTGTAGGGGGGGCAGGATAGGGGTTAATAAATTTATTATAGGTGGCGACGGTGTAGGGGGGGGCAGGATAGGGGTTACTAGGTATAATGTACGTTGCGGCGGGTTCAGGGAGCGGCGGTTTAGGGGTTAAACTATTTATTTATTTGCGGTGAGGTGCGGGATCAGCAGGATAGGGGTTAATAACTTTATTATAGAGGGCGACGGTATGGGGGGGGCAGGATAGGGGATACTAGGTATAATGTAGGTGGCAACGGTGTCCGGGAGCGGCGGTTTAGGGGTTAATACATTTATAAGACTTGCGGCAGGGTCTAGGAGCGGCGGTTTAGGGGTTAGTAACTTTATTTAGTTGCGGGGGGCTCCGGGGGCGCCGGTATAGGGGGTAGAACAGTGTAGTTTAGTGTGAGTGCTTAGTGACAGGCTAGCAAGAAAGCTGTCAAACAGCCGAAGAGCAGCGAGATCGGATGAGTGATAACTCTCACAGTCCGCTGCTCATCGCCCCGCGACTTTTTGACAGCTTTATTTGATAACTTAGGCGTATTTTTTTCAGGTCCGCGGCGGCGAAGGTAGGCGAGCTTAGGCGGGCGTTTTGGGCCGGCGAAGGCAGGAAAGTTGACACGATGATAACTACCCCCCTCTATCTGAGCATTTAAGCTAAGACATGCTACATATCTGCAATGAGCTAAAACGAGACATTTGCAGAAATAGACAATGACATGGTTAAATTGCATTCTCGATCTAACCATTTAAGCTAAGACATGCTACATACCTGTTTTGAACTAAAACTAGACATTTGCGGAAACAGACAATGACATGGTTAAATTGCATTTGCTATCTTCACATTTCAGCTAAGACATGCTACATATGCGTATTTTGCATAAACCAGACCTTGTCTAAAATACAAACTAAATGGTTAAATTGCATTCTCTATCTGAGCATTTAAGACATGCTACATATCTGCATTGAGCTAAAACTAGACATTTGCTGAAATAGACTATGACATGGTTAAATTGCATTCTCGATCTAAGCATTTAAGGTAAGACATGCTACATATCTGTTTTGAACTAAAACTAGACATTTGCGGAAAGAGAAATAAATGGTTAAATTGCATCCGATAGCTGCACAGTACACTAACAGTTTAAGAGTACAGTGGCAATTGTCTAACTAATTAACCATGTTGTGCACAAATACTCACCAACGAGATACCCAGGGGGAAATTGTCTTTCCTCAAACTGCTGCCACAGGGAGGACAGAGAGAGGATGCGGGCATCATGACAAGCCCCCCCAAAATTCGCACACACTTGCATAATCCTCATACGTGCGTCACAAACATACTGCACGTTGAGGCTATGAAAATGTTTGCGATTTCGTAAGGGCAAGTCATCAGCTGGAGCACACAGCCCAATGTGGGTACAATCAATCGCTCCCAAGACATTGGGCAATTCAGCAATAGCAAAGAATTCCCGCTTCAGGCGCCTCCAATAACCATCATTCTGTGGGAATCCTATGTTGTGCTTACTGATACGTACCAGAAAGTTATCAAACACCCCAGAGAATGTACCTTGAGACAGGCCATGCATGTACATCTCTCCTGATTGAAAACTCCCGGAGGCCAGGACGTATAGACAACTTAGCATCTTAGTGATGCCGGGGACTTATTCTTATACGTGGCTCCAGATGAGGTCTAAGAACATCGTAAAGGCCAATGAGCTGTTCGCGATTGAGCCGATACTTGTCATAAACCTCAAAGTCACTCATGTTTTCCAAGGTGGGTCTTACCCTGTAGACACGAGGACCTCGAAACAGACGACCCCTTTGTCTCACTCGGAGCCGCCGAGGCTGTCTGATTCTATCAACCGCTACTTGGCCAACAGCAGCACCAGCAGCGTCTACCAGATCATCGTCATCCATATTTGCCAAGCTTAGCAGTACAAAGCCAAACAGCAGAGCAAACACAGCGCAAGGAGTAACAAGGTATGCAAAAACACAGAAGCGAATTGATACAATGTCGATCACCATGGACGCTTTGGCCATGTTGTTTGGGGGATTTATAGTGCAATTAGTCCAATGGTAATGAGTTTGTAATGATTGCTAATTGTATTCACTTGTTTGTATGTGAGCGGCGCGAATGCTTTCAAAGTGGGCGGTTTTTTAGGTGTTTGCTGAAATGTTGTTTCCCCCCAATGAATTGCAATGTGAAAGTGTAAAATATTACACATACAGTACAGTGCAACTTCGTAATGTTTGTTCATATGCGTAATAAATACTTAATAAACGTGATCTTATAGTAAAAAGAACACGTCCAGGCTAACATGAATGAAAGTACATAGTTGTGTATAATGTGCATAGAATGTGATCGATCAATGTTGCTGCAATATTGTTTGTAAACGATAAAGTAACATCTGCCATCTGTAGTATTGTATATATAAGTGATTTTAGATATTTAAATATTGTACGCGTCCCTTTAAAATCGCACTAATACTGAAGAACTTCCGGCTGTCATCTGTAGTATTGTATATTTAAGTGATTGGCGAGATGACAATATTGTATGCGTCCCTTTAAAATCGCACTAATACTGAAGAACTTCCGTCTGTCATCTGTAGTATTGTATATATAAGTGATTTGCGAGATGTAAATATTGTATGCGTCCCATTAAAATCGCACTAATACTGAAGAACTTCTGGCTGTCATCTGTAGTATTGTATATATAAGTGATTGGCGAGCTGACAATATTGTATGCGTCCTATTAAAATCGGCATAATAATTCTGAACTTCCGTCTGTCATCTGTAGTATTGTATATATAAGTGATTGGCGAGATGTCAATATTGTACGCGTCCCATTAAAATCGCACTAATACTGAAGAACTTCCGGCTGTCATCTGTAGTATTGTATATATAAGTGATTGGCGAGCTGATAATATTGTATGCGTCCCATTAAAATCGGCATAATAATTCTGAACTTCCTTCTGTCATCTGTAGTATTGTATATATAAGTGATTGGCGAGCTGACAATATTGTATGCGTCCCTTTGAAATCGCACTAATACTGAAGAACTTCTGGCTGTCATCTGTAGTATTGTATATATAAGTGATTGGCGAACTGACAATATTGTATGCGTCCCATTAAAATCGGCATAATAATTCTGAACTTCCGTCTGTCATCTGTAGTATTGTATATATAAGTGATTGGCGAGCTGACAATATTGTATGCGTCCCTTTGAAATCGCACTAATAATGAAGATCTTCCGGCTGTCATCTGTAGTATTGTATATATAAGTGATTTGCGAGATGTCAATATTGTACGCGTCCCTTTAAAATCGGCATAATAATGATGTTCCAAACTGTTGTTTACGTATATGTTGTATGGTAGTATTGAGTGCTAAAGTTCTGAAAGGGGCGGTACAGTCGTAAAGCTGTAATGTGTATGGTTGAATCTTCTAATGACGTCATCATATTATTAACCTGCCTGTGTATTTCTGAAATCCTCATTGTGTTGTTGTATTTGACTACATTGTTATTGTGTGCTGATTAAAATAGAAATGTGTGCTTTGTGGTTGCGTGATGCGTGTTATGTACATATACGTATATATTGTGATTGTGTCCCACATATGCTGACTTCTATAAAGCAGTCTCGCATTGTTGTTCCTTCCCATAAAGTGACAGCTGTAATCTGTTGTAATGATGTTCTTATTTTACGTAATTCCTAATGGTATATTGTGATCGAATCATGATGCTGCAAGTACAGTAAAATCCCTATTTTCTGTTTCGTGATTCCTAGAGAGAATGTAATGTGTTTTCCCCCCATCATTTGAATGCACATGCATGAGTGAATGATAAAAGTAAAGTATGTGCATCCATGACTGATCATGTGTTAAGCCTATGTAGATATGCTGTTGCTTCAAGCATATGAGTTGAATAAATGAAATGCAATAATAAAGGTAAATGAGAGGTGTTTCCCATTGTCTACTGTTTGTGAATCCTGAAATGTTTCTAATATTTTTTGTGTCCGTTTAAATGTGATGTAATTGTTGAAAATGTTTGTTATTAGTGATGTTGATTTGTAGTTGATGTAATGTAAAAGTATCATACAATTTAATGTTGTTGTGAATTTCCCATAAGTAAACTCCATAAGTCTACCATAGGGAAATAGCCATTTCTTGATCTATTTGTCATAGCTGGGGCTAACGCAGAAAAGCATGAGTTATTTTCCGAATTCTAGCGCTGGTATTTAGAGTTTTTTTTGTCTACGCTTTTTGCGTGTGTTAGGGAAATCTGTCTGTCGCGTGCACGAGCACGTCTTCCCCATAGAAGTCAATGGAGGCTCAAAATGTGTGTGTAAATAAATTCCAAGACTGGTTTTGAGCGTAAAGTGAGTGACGTCATGGTCTTGTGTGAAAAAGTAGCTAAATCATGTTCATTTCGTAATAAATAACTTTTTTGTGTATGTAATGTGGTGTATATTTTTTGTATGCATCGATGAGTGTATGTATGTGATAATATTATTATTTAGATGTAGCTATATGAGTGTCTTTTCCCGTCTGTCAATGTAAGTCAATGGCAAAATGGATTTGTGTTGTTTTTTTTTTCTAACACCCGAGATCTCGCAACTTTGATCCTTTCTATTTTGACAAAAAAATATTAAATATGAAAAATAAATATAGTGTAGTGTTTGTATGAGTGTAAGTATACTTTGTGTAATATTTGTTTTGTGATTCGTGGATGTTTATTTTGTCGGTAGATGTTAACTCCTGGGTCTGAGCTGTCGGTAGAGATTTCTGCGTTAGGAGATTTTTGAGTGTCGGTAAGTGAACTCTAAATACCAGCGGGCGGCCAAAACCAGCGTTAGAAGCCCTATACGCTGGTTTTGTCGGCAAACGCAAAACTCTAAATCTAGGCGTTAGTTAGTAAAATATTTGTCAATTTCTGACAACATAATTATAGTTAATTACATTATTATTTTACAAGTATGCTGCAAAGTTCATGTTCAGTTCTGTAAAAAACAGAATCCCTGCATAGTTTTAATTTATGTTGAAACATGCTAGCTATTCCAACAATTCACTGTGCATCAGAACTTTTCACAATCTGTCAATCATATCTTGCAGGGTCACAGCAAGAGTTTAAACTCTAATGTTATCTGTAGCAGATTACTATAGCTCACTTCAACATAAATATAACAAGTGACAAATTCATACACCTGGGTAAGTTTCCATTGACAGTGTTTGCCCTGGGTCGGATCCTCAAAAAGCATTAATCAATTAAGGTCCACATTACAAGTGGAGCACAAAATATAATTTTAGCTAAAGCGCTCCACTTTGTAATACCGGTGTAGACTAATATGCGCTGGTATTAGAAGTTTACACCAAGGTCACGTTCGCATTGCTGGGAATCATTGCGCTCGTGAGAGTGCACTTCCATAGGCTCCTATGGGAGCCTCGTTCTGATGCCGTCACAGGCTGCATCAGAACCTCGCGCAGTGAAGAGGTAAGTAGCACAGCTATTATTATTATTATTATTATTATACTTTATTTATGAAGCGCCATCATTTTCCGCAGCGCTGTCCATGGATACAGATCTTTAAATAAAACAATAGTATAAAACTTCTAACACTAAGAGACAGGACAGAATTTACAAACACATACAGGAGGAATCGAGGGCCCTATTCCCTTGGGAACTTACAATCTAGAAGGGTAGGAGGTTGGGAAACATGAGGTGAGGACTGTAAGAGTGAGAAAGATGTTAATGCAGAGTTAGAGGAGGGAAATGTTGTTAGGTAAAAGGAATATTATTGAGTTGGGTGGTAGGCTTCTCTGAACAGAAAAGTCTTCAGAGAGCATTGAAAGGAAGAAAGATTAGGGCAAAGCCTGACAGCACGAGGGAGAGTGTTCCAGAGGGTAGGTGCTGCACGACAGAAGTCCTGCAGTCTAGCATGAGAGGAGGTGATAGTCGCAGAAGCAAGGAGCAGGTCATTGTTGGATCTTAGTGGGCGGGCTGGAGTATACTTGTTGATTAAAGAGGATAGGTAGAGGGGAGCGGAGTTGGTGAGTGCTTTGTATGGAAGGGTGAGAATTTTGAATTTAATTCTGCTGTGTATGGGGAGCCAATGAAGGGACTCACAGAGAGGTGCAGCAGATACAGAGCAGCGGGAAAGGTGGATCAGTCTGGCAGAGGCATTTAGGATGGATTGAAGAGGGGAGAGGCGGGAAAGAGGAAGGCCAGTAAGTAGGTTATTGCAGTAGTCAAGTCGGGAAAGAACAAGGGAGAGTATTATTTGCATTGTGGTGTTAGCGCACAGAAAAGGTTGAATCTTGGAAATGTTGCGTAGATGGTAGCGGCAGGATGTAGAAAGTGATTGGATATGGGGGGTGAATGATAGATTTGAGTCAAGTGTAACTCCGAGGCAGCGGACTTGGGGCGATGGGGAAATGGTGATGCCGTCAACAGTGATAGAGAAGTCACAGGTCGGCGTAGAGCTTGAGGAGCTCAGTCTTGGACATGTTAATCTTTAGGTGGTGAGAGGACATCCAGGAAGAAATACCAGATAAGCAGTTGCTGACTAGTGATGTCGCGAACTGTTCGCCGGAGAACAGTTCCCGGCGATCTTAGCTTGTTCACGTTCGCCGCGGCGGGCGAACATATGCGATGTTCGATCCGCCCCTATTCGTCATCATTGAGGAAACTTTGACCTGTATCTCACAGTCTGCAGACACATTTCAGCCAATCAGCAGCAAACACTACCTCCCAGACCCTCCCAGCTCCTGGGCAGCAGCCATTTTAGATTCATTACGATCCTGCATTCTTAGTGAGAGTTGGTTTAGTGCTGCTGCTGTTGATTTTATAGGGAAATAGATAGCTAGGCTAGTGTATTCAGTGTCCACTACAGTCCTGAAGGACTCATCTAATCTCTGCTGTAAGGACAGCACCCCAAAAAGCCCTTTTTAGGGCTAGAACTTCAGCCCAAAAAGCCCTTTATAGGGCTAGAACTTCAGTCGTTTTTTTGGGGGGTTTTTTTTGTAATTTTATTTGCATTTGCCTGCCTGTCAGCCTGTGTGTGAGGCTCACAGGATATACTGTGATTAATTCTTCTGTGCCACCACTGATATCTGCTTAACATTAGTGTAAATTAAAAAAAAAAACTTTTACATAATTTTGCTAGTGTAATCTAATTTCATTTTCCATCAGGCCTGTGTGTCAGGCCCACAGCATATACTGTGATTAATTGCTCTGTGCCACCTCTGATATCTGGTGTAACATTAGTGTAAATTAAGAAAAAAAAACTTTTACATCAGTTTGCTAGTGTAATCTAATTTCATTTTCCATCAGGCCTGTGTGTCAGGCCCACAGCATATACTGTGATTAATAGCTCTGTTTTCCACCACTTATATCTGGTGTAACATTAGTGTAAATTCTTTTTAAAAAAACTTTTACATCAGTCTGCTGTTGTTATTTAATTTTAGTTGCCAGGCCAGCGTGCCACTAGTGCCAGCCTGTGTAAGGGCCTAAGGGAACATTAGTGTAATTTTTTAAAAAAAAACTTTTACATCAGTCTGCTATTGTTATTTAATTTTAGTTGCCAGGCCAGCGTGCCACTAGTGCCAGCCTGTGTAAGGGCCTAAGGGAACATTAGTGTAATTTTTTTTAAAAAAACTTTTACATCAGTATGCTATTGTTATTTAATTTTAGTTGCCAGGCCAGCGTGCCACTAGTGCCAGCCTGTGTAAGGGCCTAAGGGAACATTAGTGTAAAATTAAAAAAAAAAAAAAAAACTTTTACATCAGTCTGCTATTGTTATTTAATTTTAGTTGCCATGCCAGCGTGCCACTAGTGCCAGCCTGTGTAAGGGCCTAAGGGAACATTAGTGTAAATTTAAAAAAAAAAAAACTTTTACATAATTTTGCTAGTGTAATCTAATTTAATTTTCCATCAGGCCTGTGTGTTAGGCCCACAGCATATACTGTGCCTAATTCCTCTGTTTTCCACCACTTATATCTGGTGTAACGTTAGTGTAAATTTAAAAAAAAAAACTTTTACATCATTTTGCTAGTGTAATCTAATTTAATTTTCCATCAGGCCTGTATGTCAGGCCCAGCCACAGCATATACTGTGATTAATAGCTCTGTTTTCCACCACTTATATCTGGTGTAACATTAGTGTAAATTTTTTAAAAAACAACTTTTACATCAGTCTGCTATTGTTATTTAATTTTAGTTGCCAGGCCAGCATGCCACTAGTGCCAGCCTGTGTAAGGGCCTAAGGGAACATTAGTGTAAATTTAAAAAAATTTACTTTTACATCATTTTGCTAGTGTAATCTAATTTCATTTTCCATCAGGCCTGTGTGTCAGGCCCACAGCATATACTGTGCCTAATTGCTCTGTTTTTTACCACTTATATCTGGTGTAACATTAGTGTAAATTTTTATAAAAAAAACATTTACATCAGACTGCTATTGTTATTTAATTTTAGTTGCCAGGCCAGCGTGCCACTAGTGCCAGCCTGTGTGTCAGGCTCCCAGCATATACTGTGCCTACTTCCATCCTCAGTGCCACCACTCCTATCTGGTGTAACATTAATGTATCTTTTTTTTAAAAAAAACTTTTACATCAGTCTTCTAGTGTTATTTAATTTTAGTTGCCAGGCCAGCCTGCCACTAGTGCCAGCCTGTGTGTCAGGCTCCCACCATATACTGTGCCTACTTCCATCCTCAGTGCCACCACTCATATCTGGTGTAACATTAGTGTAACTTTTTAAAAAAAAAAAAATACATCAGTCTGCTAGTGTTATTTAATTGCAGTTGCCTGCCTGCCAGCGTGTGTGCCAGGCCCACTTTCCAACAAGTGCCACCAATCATATTTGTTATAACAGTAGTGTAAATATTTTAAATAAAAACTTTTTTGACTGTGAAACATCAGTCAGTTAGTGTAATCTAATTGTAGTTGCCTGCCTGCCAGCGTATGTGCCAGGCCCACTTGCCAAGTTAGTGGCACCACTCATATTTGTTGTAACAGTAGTGTAAATATTAAAAAAAAAACTTTTTTGTCTGTGAAACATCAGTCAGCTAGTGCAATCTAATTGCAGTTGCCTGCCTGCCAGCGTGTTTGCCAGGCCCACTTGCCAACTAGTGACACCACTCATATTTGTTATAACAGTAGTGTAAATATTTAATAAAAAAACTTTTTTGACTGTGAAACATCAGTCTGCTATTGTAATCTAATTGAAGTTGCCTGCCTGCCAGCGTGTGTGCCAGGCCCACTTGCCAAGTTAGTGGCACCACTCATATTTGTTGTAACAGTAGTGTAAATATTTTTAAAAAAACTTTTTTGACTGTGAAACATCAGTCAGCTAGTGCAATCTAATTGCAGTTGCCTGCCTGCCAGCGTGTGTGCCAGTCCCACTTGCCAACTAGTGCCACCACTCATATTTGTTATAACAGTAGTGTAAATATTTATTATACAAACTTTTTTGACTGTGAAACATCAGTCTGCTATTGTAATCTAATTAAAGTTGCCTGCCTGCCAGCGTGTGTGCCAGGCCCACTTGCCAAGTTAGTGGCACCACTCATATTTGTTGTAACAGTAGTGTAAATATTTAAAAAAAAAACTTTTTGGACTGTGAAACATCAGTCAGCTAGTGCAATCTAATTGCAGTTGCCTGCCTGCCAGCGTGTGTGCCAGTCCCACTTGCCAACTAGTGCCACCACTCATATTTGTTATAACAGTAGTGTAAATATTTATTAAAAAAACTTTTTTGACTGTGAAACATCAGTCTGCTATTGTAATCTAATTGAAGTTGCCTACCTGCCAGCGTGTGTGCCAGGCCCACTTGTCAAGTTAGTGGCACCACTCATATTTGTTATAACAGTAGTGTAAATATTTATTAAAAAAAACTTTTTTGACTGTGAAACATGTCTGCTATTGTAATCTAAATGAAGTTGCCTGCCTGCCAGCGTGTGTGCGAGGCCCACTTGCCAAGTTAGTGGCACCACTCATATTTGTTGTAACAGTAGTGTAAATATTTATAAAAAAAACTTTTTTGACTGTGAAACATCAGTCTGCTATTGTAATCTAATTGAAGTTGCCTACCTGCCAGCGTGTGTGCCAGGCCCACTTGTCAAGTTAGTGGCACCACTCATATTTGTTATAACAGTAGTGTAAATATTTATTAAAAAAAACTTTTTTGACTGTGAAACATGTCTGCTATTGTAATCTAAATGAAGTTGCCTGCCTGCCAGCGTGTGTGCGAGGCCCACTTGCCAAGTTAGTGGCACCACTCATATTTGTTGTAACAGTAGTGTAAATATTTATAAAAAAAACTTTTTTGACTGTGAAACATCAGTCAGCTAGTGCAATCTAATTGCAGTGGCCTGCCTGCCAGCGTGTGTGCCAGTCCCACTTGCCAACTAGTGACACCACTCATATTTGTTATAACAGTAGTGTAAATATTTAATAAAAAAACTTTTTTGACTGTGAAACATCAGTCTGCTATTGTAATCTAATTGAAGTTGCCTGCCTGCCAGCGTGTGTGCCAGGCCCACTTGCCAAGTTAGTGGCACCACTCATATTTGTTGTAACAGTAGTGTAAATATTTTTAAAAAAACTTTTTTGACTGTGAAACATCAGTCAGCTAGTGCAATCTAATTGCAGTTGCCTGCCTGCCAGCGTGTGTGCCAGTCCCACTTGCCAACTAGTGCCACCACTCATATTTGTTATAACAGTAGTGTAAATATTTATTATACAAACTTTTTTGACTGTGAAACATCAGTCTGCTATTGTAATCTAATTAAAGTTGCCTGCCTGCCAGCATGTGTGCCAGGCCCACTTGCCAAGTTAGTGGCACCACTCATATTTGTTGTAACAGTAGTGTAAATATTTAAAAAAAAAACTTTTTGGACTGTGAAACATCAGTCAGCTAGTGCAATCTAATTGCAGTTGCCTGCCTGCCAGCGTGTGTGCCAGTCCCACTTGCCAACTAGTGCCACCACTCATATTTGTTATAACAGTAGTGTAAATATTTATTAAAAAAACTTTTTTGACTGTGAAACATCAGTCTGCTATTGTAATCTAATTGAAGTTGCCTACCTGCCAGCGTGTGTGCCAGGCCCACTTGTCAAGTTAGTGGCACCACTCATATTTGTTATAACAGTAGTGTAAATATTTATTAAAAAAAACTTTTTTGACTGTGAAACATGTCTGCTATTGTAATCTAAATGAAGTTGCCTGCCTGCCAGCGTGTGTGCGAGGCCCACTTGCCAAGTTAGTGGCACCACTCATATTTGTTGTAACAGTAGTGTAAATATTTATAAAAAAAACTTTTTTGACTGTGAAACATCAGTCAGCTAGTGCAATCTAATTGCAGTGGCCTGCCTGCCAGCGTGTGTGCCAGTCCCACTTGCCAACTAGTGCCACCACTCATATGTGTTATAACAGTAGTGTAAATATTTATTAAAAAAACTTTTTTGACTGTGAAACATTAGTCTGCTATTGTAATCTAATTGAAGTTGCCTACCTGCCAGCGTGTGTGCCAGGCCCACTTGTCAAGTTAGTGGCACCACTCATATTTGTTGTAACAGTAGTGTAAATATTTAAAAAAAAAAATTTTTGTCTGTGAAACATCAGTCAGCTAGTGCAATCTAATTGCAGTTGCCTGCCTGCCAGCGTGTGTGCCAGTCCCACTTGCCAACTAGTGCCACCACTCATATTTGTTATAACAGTAGTGTAAATATATATTAAAAAAACTTTTTTGACTGTGAAACATCAGTCTGCTATTGTAATCTAATTGAAGTTCCCTGCCTGCCAGCGTGTGTGCCAGGCCCACTTGCCAAGTTAGTGGCACCACTCATATTTGTTGTAACAGTAGTGTAAATATTTATTATACAAACTTTTTTGACTGTGAAACATCAGTCTGCTATTGTAATCTAATTAAAGTTGCCTGCCTGCCAGCGTGTGTGCCAGGCCCACTTGCCAAGTTAGTGGCACCACTCATATTTGTTGTAACAGTAGTGTAAATATTTAAAAAAAAAACTTTTTTGACTGTGAAACATCAGTCAGCTAGTGCAATCTAATTGCAGTTGCCTGCCTGCCAGCGTGTGTGCCAGTCCCACTTGCCAACTAGTGCCACCACTCATATTTGTTATAACAGTAGTGTAAATATTTATTAAAAAAACTTTTTTGACTGTGAAACATCAGTCTGCTATTGTAATCTAATTGAAGTTGCCTACCAGCCAGCGTGTGTGCCAGGCCCACTTGTCAAGTTAGTGGCACCACTCATATTTGTTATAACAGTAGTGTAAATATTTATTAAAAAAAACTTTTTTGACTGTGAAACATGTCTGCTATTGTAATCTAAATGAAGTTGCCTGCCTGCCAGCGTGTGTGCAAGGCCCACTTGCCAAGTTAGTGGCACCACTCATATTTGTTGTAACAGTAGTGTAAATATTTAAAAAAAAAACTTTTTTGACTGTGAAACATCAGTCAGCTAGTGCAATCTAATTGCAGTGGCC
Source organism: Bombina bombina (assembly GCF_027579735.1). Taxonomy (NCBI): domain Eukaryota; kingdom Metazoa; phylum Chordata; class Amphibia; order Anura; family Bombinatoridae; genus Bombina; species Bombina bombina. The sequence continues at coordinate 579,455,270 of NC_069499.1, forward strand.
TGCCTGCCAGCGTGTGTGCCAGTCCCACTTGCCAACTAGTGCCACCACTCATATGTGTTATAACAGTAGTGTAAATATTTATTAAAAAAACTTTTTTGACTGTGAAACATCAGTCTGCTATTGTAATCTAATTGAAGTTGCCTACCTGCCAGCGTGTGTGCCAGGCCCACTTGTCAAGTTAGTGGCACCACTCATATTTGTTGTAACAGTAGTGTAAATATTTTAAAAAAAATAATTTTGTCTGTGAAACATCAGTCAGCTAGTGCAATCTAATTGCAGTTGCCTGTCTGCCAGCGTGTGTGCCAGTCCCACTTGCCAACTAGTGCCACCACTCATATTTGTTATAACAGTAGTGTAAATATATATTAAAAAAACTTTTTTGACTGTGAAACATCAGTCTGCTATTGTAATCTAATTGAAGTTCCCTGCCTGCCAGCGTGTGTGCCAGGCCCACTTGCCAAGTTAGTGGCACCACTCATATTTGTTGTAACAGTAGTGTAAATATTTAAAAAAAAAACTTTTTTGACTGTGAAACATCAGTCAGCTAGTGCAATCTAATTGCAGTTGCCTGCCTGCCAGCGTGTGTGCCAGTACCACTTGCCGACTAGTGCCACCACTCATATTTGTTATAACAGTAGTGTAAATATTTATTAAAAAAACTTTTTTGACTGTGAAACATCAGTCTGCTATTGTAATCTAATTGAAGTTGCCTGCCTGCCAGCGTGTGTGCCAGGCCCACTTGCCAAGTTAGTGGCACCACTCATATTTGTTGTAACAGTAGTGTAAATATTTAAAAAAAAACTTTTTTGACTGTGAAACATCATTCAGCTAGTGTAATCTAATTGCAGTTGCCTGCCTGCCAGTGTGTGTGCCAGGCTCACTTGCCAACTAGTGCCACCACTCATATTTGTTATAACAGTAGTGTAAATATTTTAAAAAAAAAATTGACTGTGAAACATCAGTCTGCTAGTGTAATCTAATTGAAGTTGCCTGCCTGCCAGCATGTGTGCCAGGCCCACTTGCCAACTAGTGCCACCAATCATATTTGTTGTAACAGTAGTGTAAATATTTAAATTAAAAAAATTTTGTACTGTGAAACATCAGTCTGCTATTGTAATCTTATTGCATTTGCCTGCCTGCCAGCATGTGTGCCAGGCCCACTTGCCAAGTTAGTGGCACCACTCATATTTGTTGTAACAGTAGTTTAAATATTTAAAAAATAAACATTTTTGACTGTGAAACATCAGTCTGCTTTTTTTGTGTCAGGCTCACAGCGTTTACTGTGTCCACTTGCCCAGTGCCACCACTCATAACTTGTTTAATAGTAGTGTAAGTGTACATTTAAAAAAAAATAAACTTTTTGGATTGTGAAACATCAGTCTGCTTTTTTGTGTCAGGCTCACAGCGTATACTGTGCCCACTTGCCCAGTGCCACCACTTATATCTTGTTTAATATTAGAAAAAAAATGACAGCAGAGGCAGGCCACCCCGCAGGTGCCGTCGTGGTCGTGGTGCTGTGATTCCCTTTGACCCTACAACTTTGCACAGTGTTCAGAGGCCACGTGCCATGAACGCGAAAAGTTCTGAGGAGGACCTAGTTAAATGGCGAACACAGGACACCCAATCTTCTACAGCTTCCGCTCCTAACCTTGACGCACCATCCACCTCCAGCTTAGCTTCGGCACCTCTCAAGTGACCAGTGCCACTCACCCGCCTGTCGCCACCACCAACACTAGCACCACAACCTTCACTTGATCTGTAAGAGGAGTTATTGACACATCAGTTATATGTCTCAGTCAGGCAGCATTACAGACATGGACGTACGGTGTGATGATGATGATGATGTTGTACCCGCTGCTGCTTCCTTTGTTGATTTGTCAGATACAAGTGAAGCGGTTGATGATGATGCATCCGTGGATGTCACGTGGGTGCCCGCTAGAAGAGAAGAAGAAGAGGGGGAAAGTTCAGATGGGGAGACAGAGAGGAGGATTAGGAGACGAGTTGTAAGCAGGGGGAGGTCGTCGCAAGGAGCTAGTGGCACAGTCAGACAGCATGCATCGGCACCCTGGGTCAGCCAGACAGCGCGCCAATCAACGCATGCTGTTGCCACCACCAGAATGCAGTCATCGCAGAGCTCAGCAGTGTGGCATTTTTTGTGTGTGTCTGCCTCTGACAACAGCAATGCCATTTGCAACCTGTGCCAAAAGAAACTGAGTCGTGGGAAGTCCAACACCCACCTAGGTACAACTGCTTTGCGAAGGCACATGGTCTCACATCACAAACACCGATGGGATGAACACATGAGTAGAAGCAGCACACAAACTCAAAGCCGCCATCCTCCTCCTGGTCCAGCATCTTCAGCCACGTCAACCACTGCTCTCCTCCTTGCCCTCTCTCAACCATCTGCCACTCCGTCTCTCGCCTTGAGCAGTTCCTGCTCATCTGCCCACAGTCAGGTGTCTGTCAAGGACATGTTTGAGTGTAAAAAGCCAATTTCCCAAAGTCACCCCCTTGCCCGGCGTCTGACAGCTGGCTTGTCTGTACTCTTAGCCCGCCAGCTTTTACCATACAAGCTGGTGGAGTCTGAGGCATTCAAAAAATGTGTAGCTATTGGGAAACCGCAGAGGAAGGTACCCGACCGAAATTTCTTTTCACAAAAGGCAATCCCCAACCTGTACTCGATTGTGCAAAAGGAAGTAATGGCATGCCTGGCACACAGCGTTGGGGCAAGGGTCCATCTGACCACTGATAGCTGGTCTGCAAAGCATGGTCAGGGCAGGTTTATCACCTACACTGCGCATTGGGTAAATCTGCTGACGGCTGACAAGCATGGAATGCGTGGCTCTGCAGAGGAGTTGGTGACACCGCCACGACTTGCAGGCAGGCCTGCTGCTACCTTCTCTACTCCTCCTACTCCATCCTCTTCCATAACCTCTTCCTCGGCTGAGTCCTCTTCTGCTGCTGCGTCTTGCTCCACATCAACGGCACCCCCCCAGCTCCCCAGGTACTATTCAACATCCCGTATATGGCAGTGTCACGCCGTCTTGGAGTTGACTTGCCTGAAAGCTGAGAGTCACACCGCACCAGCACTCCTGTCCGCCCTGAACGCACAGGTGGATCAGCGGCTGACTCCGCACCAACTGGAGATTGGCAAAGTTGTTTCTGATAACGGAAGTAATTTGGTGGCGGCATTGAAATTGGGCAAGTTGACACATGTGCCGTGCATGGCACATGTGTGTAATTTGATTGTACAACGCTTTGTGCATAAGTATCCAGGCTTACAGTATGCCCTGAAGCAGGCCAGGAAGGTGTGTGACCATTTCAGGCGTTCCTACACGGCCATAGCGCACTTGTCAGATATCCAGCGGCGAAACAACCTGCCAGTGAGGCGCTTGATTTGTGACAGCCCGACACGTTGGAATTCAACACTCCTAATGTTCGACCGCCTGCTACAACAAGAAAAAGCTGTTAACAAGTATTTGTATGACCGGGGTGCTAGGACAGGCTCTGGGGAGCTGGGGATTTTTTTGCCACGTTACTGGACGCTCATACGCAATGCCTGTAGGCTTATGCGTCTTTTCGAGGAGGTGACAAACCTAGTCAGTCGCACCGAAGGCACCATCAGCGACATCTTCATACCATTTGTTTTCTTCCTGGAGCGTGCCCTGCGAAGAGTACTGGATCAGACCGTAGATGAGCGTGAAGAGGAAGTGGAAGAGTTGTGGTCTCCATCACCACCAGAAAGAGCCTTATCAGCATCACTTGCTGGACCTGCGGCAACGCAGGAAGAGGATTGTGAGGAAGAGGAGTCAGAGGAGGAATGTGGCTTTGAGGAGGAGGAGGAGGAAGACCAAGCACAACAGGCATCCCAGGGTGCTCATTGTTGTCACCTATCTGGTACCCGTGGTGTTGTACATGGCTGGGGGGAAGAAGATACCTTCAGTGAGATCAGTGAGGACGAGGAACGGGACATGATTAGCTCGGCATCCAACCTTGTGCAAATAGGGTCTTTCATGCTGTTGTGCCTGTTGAGGGACCCTCGTATAAAAAAGCTGAAGGAGAACGACCTGTACTGGGTGTCCACGCTACTAGACCCCCGTTATAAGCATAAAGTGACTGAAATGTTACCGAATTCCCGCAAGTCGGAAAGGATGGAGCAGTTAATATATATATATATATATATATATTATAATTATATATAATTATAATTTATGTAGTAGCTATATTAGGGTTTATTTTACAGGTAAGTATTTAGATTTAAATAGGAATAATTTATTTAACCTCTTAAGGACATATGACGGAATTTTTCCGTCATAAAACAATTGAGCAAACTGAAAGCTGTGTCCTTAAAGGGTTAATAAGAGTTAATTAATTTCGTTAGATTTAAATTATATTTAACTTAGGGGGGTGTTAGTGTTAGGGTTAGACTTAGCTTTAGGGGTTAATAAATTTATTAGAATAGCGGTGAGCTCTTGTCGGCAGATTAGGGGTTAATGTTTGAAGTTAGGTGTCGGCGATGTTAGGGAGGGCAGATTAGGGGATAATACTATTTATTATAGGGTTAGTGAGGCGGATTAGGGGTTAATAACTTTATTATAATAGCGGTGCGGTCCGCTCGGCAGATTAGGGGTTAATAAGTGTAGTTAGGTGGAGGCGATGTTGTGGGGGGCAGATTAGGGGTTAATAAATATAATATATTGGTCGGCGGTGTTAGGGACAGCAGATTAGGGGTACATAGGGATAATGTAAGTAGCGGCGGTTTACGGAGTGGCAGATTAGGGGTTAATAATAATATGCAGGGGTCAGCGATAGCGGGGGCGGCAGAATAGGGGTTAATAAGTGTAAGGTTAGGGGTGTTTAGACTCGGGGTTCATGTTAGGGTGTTAGGTGCAGACGTAGGAAGTGTTTCCCCATAGCAAACAATGGGGCTGCGTTAGGAGCTGAACGCGGCTTTTTTGCAGGTGTTAGGTTTTTTTTCAGCTCAAACAGCCCCATTGTTTTCTATGGGCGAATCGTGCACGAGCACGTTTTTGAAGCTGACCGCGTCCGTAAGCACCGCTGGTATCGAGAGTTGAAGTTGCGTTAAATATGCTCTACGCTCCTTTTTTGGAGCCTAACGCAGCTATTCTGTGAACTCTCAATACCAGCGTTATTTAAAAGGTGCGGCCAGAAAAAAGCCAGGGTTAGCTACGCACCCCTCTAGGTGTTAGTTAATAATAGAAATATGATTTAGATTTATTTAATTAATATTTAAGTTAGGGGGGTGTTAGGGTTAGTGTTAGACTTAGGTTTAGGGGTTAATAAATTTATTACAGTGGTGGCGGTGTAGTGGGGGGCAGGATAGGGGTTAATAAATTTATTATAGGTGGTGACGGTGTAGGGGGGGCAGGATAGGGGTTAATAAATTTATTATAGGTGGCGACGGTGTAGGGGGGGCAGGATAGGGGTTACTAGGTATAATGTACGTTGCGGCGGGTTCAGGGAGCGGCGGTTTAGGGGTTAAACTATTTATTTATTTGCGGTGAGGTGCGGGATCAGCAGGATAGGGGTTAATAACTTTATTATAGAGGGCTACGGTATAGGGGGGGGGCAGGATAGGGGATACTAGGTATAATGTAGGTGGCAACGGTGTCCGGGAGCGGCGGTTTAGGGGTTAATACATTTATAAGACTTGATGCAGGGTCTAGGAGCGGCGGTTTAGGGGTTAGTAACTTTATTTAGTTGCGGGGGGCTCCGGGGGCGCCGGTATAGGGGGTAGAACAGTGTAGTTTAGTGTGAGTGCTTAGTGACAGGCTAGCAAGAAAGCTGTCAAACAGCCGAAGAGCAGCGAGATCGGATGAGTGATAACTCTCACAGTCCGCTGCTCATCGCCCCGCAGCTTTTTGACAGCTTTATTTGATAACTTAGGCGTATTTTTTCAGGTCCGCGGCGGCGAAGGTAGGCGAGCTTAGGCGGGCGTATTGGGCCGGCGAAGGCAGGAAAGTTGACACGATGATAACTACCCCCCTCTATCTGAGCATTTAAGCTAAGACATGCTACATATCTGCAATGAGCTAAAACGAGACATTTGCAGAAATAGACAATGACATGGTTAAATTGCATTCTCGATCTAACCATTTAAGCTAAGACATGCTACATACCTGTTTTGAACTAAAACTAGACATTTGCGGAAACAGACAATGACATGGTTAAATTGCATTTGCTATCTTCACATTTCAGCTAAGACATGCTACATATGCGTATTTTGCATAAACCAGACCTTGTCTAAAATACAAACTAAATGGTTAAATTGCATTCTCTATCTGAGCATTTAAGACATGCTACATATCTGCATTGAGCTAAAACTAGACATTTGCAGAAATAGACAATGACGGTTAAATTGCATTCTCTATCTGAGCATTTAAGCTAAGACATGCTACATATCTGCATTGAGCTAAAACTAGACATTTGCTGAAATAGACAATGACATGGTTAAATTGCATTCTCGATCTAAGCATTTAAGGTAAGTCATGCTACATATCTGTTTTGAACTAAAACTAGACATTTGCGGAAAGAGAAATAAATGGTTAAATTGCATCCGATAGCTGCACAGTACACTAACAGTTTAAGAGTACAGTGGCAATTGTCTAACTAATTAACCATGTTGTGCACAAATACTCACCAACGAGATACCTAGGGGGAAATTGTCTTTCCTCAAACTGCCGCCACAGGGAGGACAGAGAGAGGATGCGGGCATCATGACAAGCCCCCCCAAAATTCGCACACACTTGCATAATCCTCATACGTGCGTCACAAACATACTGCACGTTGAGGCTATGAAAATGTTTGCGATTTCGTAAGGGCAAGTCATCAGCTGGAGCACGCAGCCCAATGTGGGTACAATCAATCGCTCCCAAGACATTGGGCAATTCAGCAATAGCAAAGAATTCCCGCTTCAGGCGCCTCCAATCACCATCATTCTGTTGGAATCCTATGTAGTGCTTACTGATACGTACCATGGCGTCCAGAAAGTTATCAAACCCCCCAGAGAATGTACCTTGAGACAGGCCATGCATGTACATCTCTCCTGATTGAAAACTCCCGGAGGCCAGGACGTATAGACAACTTAGCATCTTAGTGATGCCGGGGACTTATTCTTATACGTGGCTCCAGATGAGGTCTAAGAACATCGTAAAGGCCAATGAGCTGTTCGCGATTGAGCCGATACTTGTCATAAACCTCAAAGTCACTCATGTTTTCCAAGGTGGGTCTTACCCTGTAGACACGAGGACCTCGAAACAGACGACCCCTTTGTCTCACTCGGAGCCGCCGAGGCTGTCTGATTCTATCAACAGCTACTTGGCCAACAGCAGCACCAGCAGCGTCTACCAGATCATCGTCATCCATATTTGCCAAGCTTAGCAGTACAAAGCCAAACAGCAGAGCAAACACAGCGCAAGGAGTAACAAGGTATGCAAAAACACAGAAGCGAAATGATACAATGTTGATCACCATGGACGCTTTGGCCATGTTGTTTGGGGGATTTATAGTGCAATTAGTCCAATGGTAATGAGTTTGTAATGATTGCTAATTGTATTCACTTGTTTGTATGTGAGCGGCGCGAATGCTTTCAAAGTGGGCGGCTTTTTAGGTGTTTGCTGAAATGTTGTTTTCCCCCAATGAATTGCAATGTGAAAGTGTAAAATATTACACATACAGTACAGTGCATCTTCGTAATGTTTGTTCATATGCGTAATAAATACTTAATAAACGTGATCTTATAGTAAAAAGAACACGTCCAGGCTAACATGAATGAAAGTGCATAGTTGTGTATAATGTGCATAGAATGTGATCGATCAATGTTGCTGCAATATTGTTTGTAAACGATAAAGTAACATCTGCCATCTGTAGTATTGTATATATAAGTGTTTTTAGATATTTAAATATTGTACGCGTCCCTTTAAAATCGCACTAATACTGAAGAACTTCCGGCTGTCATCTGTAGTATTGTATATATAAGTGATTGGCGAGATGACAATATTGTATGCGTCCCTTTAAAATCGCACTAATACTGAAGAACTTCCGTCTGTCATCTGTAGTATTGTATATATAAGTGATTTGCGAGATGTAAATATTGTACGCGTCCCATTAAAATCGCACTAATACTGAAGAACTTCCGGCTGTCATCTGTAGTATTGTATATATAAGTGATTGGCGAGCTGACAATATTGTATGCGTCCCATTAAAATCGGCATAATAATTCTGAACTTCCTTCTGTCATCTGTAGTATTGTATATATAAGTGATTGGCGAGCTGACAATATTGTATGCGTCCCTTTGAAATCGCACTAATACTGAAGAACTTCTGGCTGTCATCTGTAGTATTGTATATATAAGTGATTGGCGAACTGACAATATTGTATGCGTCCCATTAAAATCGGCATAATAATTCTGAACTTCCGTCTGTCATCTGTAGTATTGTATATATAAGTGATTGGCGAGCTGACAATATTGTATGCGTCCCTTTGAAATCGCACTAATAATGAAGATCTTCCGGCTGTCATCTGTAGTATTGTATATATAAGTGATTTGCGAGATGTCAATATTGTACGCGTCCCTTTAAAATCGGCATAATAATGATGTTCCAAACTGTTGTTTACGTATATGTTGTATGGTAGTATTGAGTGCTAAAGTTCTGAAAGGGGCGGTACAGTCGTAAAGCTGTAATGTGTATGGTTGAATCTTCTAATGACGTCATCATATTATTAACCTGCCTGTGTATTTCTGAAATCCTCATTGTGTTGTTGTATTTGACTACATTGTTATTGTGTGCTGATTAAAATAGAAATGTGTGCTTTGTGGTTGCGTGATGCGTGTTATGTACATATACGTATATATTGTGATTGTGTCCCACATATGCTGACTTCTATAAAGCGGTCTCGCATTGTTGTTCCTTCCCATAAAGTGACAGCTGTAATCTGTTGTAATGATGTTCTTATTTTACGTAATTCCTAATGGTATATTGTGATCGAATCATGATGCTACAAGTACAGTAAAATCCCTATTTTCTGTTTCGTGATTCCTAGAGAGAATGTAATGTGTTTTCCCCCCATCATTTGAATGCACATGTATGAGTGAATGATAAAAGTAAAGTATGTGCATCCATGACTGATCATGTGTTAAGCCTATGTAGATATGCTGTTGCTTCAAGCATATGAGTTGAATAAATGAAATGCAATAATAAAGGTAATTGAGAGGTGTTTCCCATTGTCTACTGTTTGTGAATCCTGAAATGTTTCTAATATTTTTTGTGTCCGTTTAAATGTGATGTAATTGTTGAAAATGTTTGTTATTAGTGATGTTGATTTGTAGTTGATGTAATGTAAAAGTATCATACAATTTAATGTTGTTGTGAATTTCCCATAAGTAAACTCCATAAGTCTACCATAGGGAAATAGCCATTTCTTGATCTATTTGTCATAGCTGGGGCTAACGCAGAAAAGCATGAGTTATTTTCCGAATTCTAGCGCTGGTATTTAGAGTTTTTTTTGTCTACGCTTTTTGCGTGTGTTAGGGAAATCTGTCTGTCGCGTGCACGAGCATGTCTTCCCCATAGAAGTCAATGGAGGCTCAAAATGTGTGTGTAAATAAATTCCAAGACTGGTTTTGAGCGTAAAGTGAGTGACGTCATGGTCTTGTGTGAAAAAGTAGCTAAATCGTGTTCATTTCGTAATAAATAACTTTTTTGTGTATGTAATGTGGTGTATATTTTTTGTATGCATCGATGAGTGTATGTATGTGATAATATTATTATTTAGATGTAGCTATATGAGTGTCTTTTCCCGTCTGTCAATGTAAGTCAATGGCAAAATGGATTTGTGTTGTTTTTTTTTTCTAACACCCGAGATCTCGCAACTTTGATCCTTTCTATTTTGACAAAAAAATATTAAATATGAAAAATAAATATAGTGTAGTGTTTGTATGAGTGTAAGTATACTTTGTGTAATATTTGTTTTGTGATTCGTGGATGTTTATTTTGTCGGTAGATGTTAACTCCTGGGTCTGAGCTGTCGGTAGAGATTTCTGCGTTAGGAGATTTTTGAGTGTCGGTAAGTGAACTCTAAATACCAGCGGGCGGCCAAAACCAGCGTTAGAAGCCCTATACGCTGGTTTTGTCGGCAAACGCAAAACTCTAAATCTAGGCGTTAGTTAGTAAAATATTTGTCAATTTCTGACAACATAATTATAGTTAATTACATTATTATTTTACAAGTATGCTGCAAAGTTCATGTTCAGTTCTGTAAAAAACAGAATCCCTGCATAGTTTTAATTTATGTTGAAACATGCTAGCTATTCCAACAATTCACTGTGCATCAGAACTTTTCACAATCTGTCAATCATATCTTGCAGGGTCACAGCAAGAGTTTAAACTCTAATGTTATCTGTAGCAGATTACTATAGCTCACTTCAACATAAATATAACAAGTGACAAATTCATACACCTGGGTAAGTTTCCATTGACAGTGTTTGCCCTGGGTCGGATCCTCAAAAAGCATTAATCAATTAAGGTCCACATTACAAGTGGAGCACAAAATATAATTTTAGCTAAAGCGCTCCACTTTGTAATACCGGTGTAGACTAATATGCGCTGGTATTAGAAGTTTACACCAAGGTCACGTTCGCATTGCTGGGAATCATTGCGCTCGTGAGAGTGCACTTCCATAGGCTCCTATGGGAGCCTCGTTCTGATGCCGTCACAGGCTGCATCAGAACCTCGCGCAGTGAAGAGGTAAGTAGCACAGCTATTATTATTATTATTATTATTATACTTTATTTATGAAGCGCCATCATTTTCCGCAGCGCTGTCCATGGATACAGATCTTTAAATAAAACAATAGTATAAAACTTCTAACACTAAGAGACAGGACAGAATTTACAAACACATACAGGAGGAATCGAGGGCCCTATTCCCTTGGGAACTTACAATCTAGAAGGGTAGGAGGTTGGGAAACATGAGGTGAGGACTGCAAGAGTGAGAAAGATGTTAATGCAGAGATAGAGGAGGGAAATGTTGTTAGGTAAAAGGAATATTATTGAGTTGGGTGGTAGGCTTCTCTGAACAGAAAAGTCTTCAGAGAGCATTGAAAGGAAGAAAGATTAGGGCAAAGCCTGACAGCACGAGGGAGAGTGTTCCAGAGGGTAGGTGCTGCACGACAGAAGTCCTGCAGTCTAGCATGAGAGGAGGTGATAGTCGCAGAAGCAAGGAGCAGGTCATTGTTGGATCTTAGTGGGCGGGCTGGAGTATACTTGTTGATTAAAGAGGATAGGTAGAGGGGAGCGGAGTTGGTGAGTGCTTTGTATGGAAGGGTGAGAATTTTGAATTTAATTCTGCTGTGTATGGGGAGCCAATGAAGGGACTCACAGAGAGGTGCAGCAGATACAGAGCAGCGGGAAAGGTGGATCAGTCTGGCAGAGGCATTTAGGATGGATTGAAGAGGGGAGAGGCGGGAAAGAGGAAGGCCAGTAAGTAGGTTATTGCAGTAGTCAAGTCGGGAAAGAACAAGGGAGAGTATTATTTGCATTGTGGTGTTAGCGCACAGAAAAGGTTGAATCTTGGAAATGTTGCGTAGATGGTAGCGGCAGGATGTAGAAAGCGATTGGATATGGGGGGTGAATGATAGATTTGAGTCAAGTGTAACTCCGAGGCAGCGGACTTGGGGCGATGGGGAAATGGTGATGCCGTCAACAGTGATAGAGAAGTCACAGGTCGGCGTAGAGCTTGAGGAGCTCAGTCTTGGACATGTTAATCTTTAGGTGGTGAGAGGACATCCAGGAAGAAATACCAGATAAGCAGTTGCTGACTAGTGATGTCGCGAACTGTTCGCCGGAGAACAGTTCCCGGCGATCTTAGCTTGTTCACGTTCGCCGCGGCGGGCGAACATATGCGATGTTCGATCCGCCCCTATTCGTCATCATTGAGGAAACTTTGACCCTGTATCTCACAGTCTGCAGACACATTTCAGCCAATCAGCAGCAAACACTACCTCCCAGACCCTCCCAGCTCCTGGGCAGCAGCCATTTTAGATTCATTACGATCCTGCATTCTTAGTGAGAGTTGGTTTAGTGCTGCTGCTGTTGATTTTATAGGGAAATAGATAGCTAGGCTAGTGTATTCAGTGTCCACTACAGTCCTGAAGGACTCATCTAATCTCTGCTGTAAGGACAGCACCCCAAAAAGCCCTTTTTAGGGCTAGAACTTCAGCCCAAAAAGCCCTTTTTAGGGCTAGAACTTCAGTCGTTTTTTTGGGGGGGGGTTTTGTAATTTTATTTGCATTTGCCTGCCTGTCAGCCTGTGTGTGAGGCTCACAGGATATACTGTGATTAATTCTTCTGTGCCACCACTGATATCTGCTTAACATTAGTGTAAATTAAAAAAAAAAACTTTTACATAATTTTGCTAGTGTAATCTAATTTCATTTTCCATCAGGCCTGTGTGTCAGGCCCACAGCATATACTGTGATTAATTGCTCTGTGCCACCACTGATATCTGGTGTAACATTAGTGTAAATTAAGAAAAAAAAACTTTTACATCAGTTTGCTAGTGTAATCTAATTTCATTTTCCATCAGGCCTGTGTGTCATGCCCACAGCATATACTGTGATTAATAGCTCTGTTTTCCACCACTTATATCTGGTGTAACATTAGTGTAAATTCTTTTTAAAAAAAACTTTTACATCAGTCTGCTGTTGTTATTTAATTTTAGTTGCCAGGCCAGCGTGCCACTAGTGCCAGCCTGTGTAAGGGCCTAAGGGAACATTAGTGTAATTTTTTTAAAAAAAACTTTTACATCAGTCTGCTATTGTTATTTAATTTTAGTTGCCAGGCCAGCGTGCCACTAGTGCCAGCCTGTGTAAGGGCCTAAGGGAACATTAGTGTAATTTTTTTTTAAAAAACTTTTACATCAGTATGCTATTGTTATTTAATTTTAGTTGCCAGGCCAGCGTGCCACTAGTGCCAGCCTGTGTAAGGGCCTAAGGGAACATTAGTGTAAAAAATTTAAAAAAAAAAAAAAACTTTTACATCAGTCTGCTATTGTTATTTAATTTTAGTTGCCATGCCAGCGTGCCACTAGTGCCAGCCTGTGTAAGGGCCTAAGGGAACATTAGTGTAAATTTAAAAAAAAAAAAACTTTTACATAATTTTGCTAGTGTAATCTAATTTAATTTTCCATCAGGCCTGTGTGTCAGGCCCACAGCATATACTGTGCCTAATTGCTCTGTTTTCCACCACTTATATCTGGTGTAACGTTAGTGTAAATTTAAAAAAAAAAAAAAAACTTTTACATCATTTTGCTAGTGTAATCTAATTTAATTTTCCATCAGGCCTGTATGTCAGGCCCAGCCACAGCATATACTGTGATTAATAGCTCTGTTTCCCACCACTTATATCTGGTGTAACATTAGTGTAATTTTTTTAAAAAACAACTTTTACATCAGTCTGCTATTGTTATTTAATTTTAGTTGCCAGGCCAGCATGCCACTAGTGCCAGCCTGTGTAAGGGCCTAAGGGAACATTAGTGTAAATTTAAAAAAAATTAACTTTTACATCATTTTGCTAGTGTAATCTAATTTCATTTTCCATCAGGCCTGTGTGTCAGGCCCACAGCATATACTGTGCCTAATTGCTCTGGTTTTTACCACTTATATCTGGTGTAACATTAGTGTAAATTTTTATAAAAAAAACATTTACATCAGACTGCTATTGTTATTTAATTTTAGTTGCCAGGCCAGCGTGCCACTAGTGCCAGCCTGTGTGTCAGGCTCCCAGCATATACTGTGCCTACTTCCATCCTCAGTGCCACCACTCCTATCTGGTGTAACATTAATGTATCTTTTTTTTAAAAAAAAACTTTTACATCAGTCTTCTAGTGTTATTTAATTTTAGTTGCCAGGCCAGCCTGCCACTAGTGCCAGCCTGTGTGTCAGGCTCCCACCATATACTGTGCCTACTTCCATCCTCAGTGCCACCACTCATATCTGGTGTAACATTAGTGTAACTTTAAAAAAAAAAAAAAAATACATCAGTCTGCTAGTGTTATTTAATTGCAGTTGCCTGCCTGCCAGCGTGTGTGCCAGGCCCACTTTCCAACAAGTGCCACCAATCATATTTGTTATAACAGTAGTGTAAATATTTTAAATAAAAACTTTTTTGACTGTGAAACATCAGTCAGTTAGTGTAATCTAATTGTAGTTGCCTGCCTGCCAGCGTATGTGCCAGGCCCACTTGCCAAGTTAGTGGCACCACTCATATTTGTTGTAACAGTAGTGTAAATATTTAAAATAAAAACTTTTTGGACTGTGAAACATCAGTCTGCTAGTGCAATTGAATTGCAGTTGCCTGCCTTCCAGCGTGTGTGCCAGGCCCACTTGCCAACTAGTGCCACCAATCATATTTGTTATAGCAGTATTTTAAATACTTAAAAAACACTTTTTTGACTGTGAAACATCAGTCAGTTAGTGTAATCTAATTGCAGTTGCCTGCCTGCCAGCGTGTGTGCCAGGCCCACTTGCCAACTAGTGCCACCAATCATATTTGTTATAACAGTAGTGTAAATATTTTAAAAATAATTTTTTTTGACTGTGAAACATCAGTCTGCTAGTTTAATCTAATTAAGGTTGTCTGCCTGCCAGCGTGTGTGCCAGGCCCACTTGCCAAATTAGTGGCACCACTCATATTTGTTGTAACAGTAGTGTAAATATTAAAAAAAAAACTTTTTTGTCTGTGAAACATCAGTCAGCTAGTGCAATCTAATTGCAGTTGCCTGCCTGCCAGCGTGATTGCCAGGCCCACTTGCCAACTAGTGACACCACTCATATTTGTTATAACAGTAGTGTAAATATTTAATAAAAAAACTTTTTTGACTGTGAAACATCAGTCTGCTATTGTAATCTAATTGAAGTTGCCTGCCTGCCAGCGTGTGTGCCAGGCCCACTTGCCAGGTTAGTGGCACCACTCATATTTGTTGTAACAGTAGTGTAAATATTTAAAAAAAAACTTTTTTGACTGTGAAACATCAGTCAGCTAGTGCAATCTAATTGCAGTTGCCTGCCTGCCAGCGTGTGTGCCAGTCCCACTTGCCAACTAGTGCCACCACTCATATTTGTTATAACAGTAGTGTAAATATTTATTATACAAACTTTTTTGACTGTGAAACATCAGTCTGCTATTGTAATCTAATTAAAGTTGCCTGCCTGCCAGCGTGTGTGCCAGGCCCACTTGCTAAGTTAGTGACACCACTCATAGTTGTTGTAACAGTAGTGTAAATATTTAAAAAAAAAACTTTTTTGACTGTGAAACATCAGTCAGCTAGTGCAATCTAATTGCAGTTGCCTGCCTGCCAGCGTGTGTGCCAGTCCCACTTGCCAACTAGTGCCACCACTCATATTTGTTATAACAGTAGTGTAAATATTTATTAAAAAAACTTTTTTGACTGTGAAACATCAGTCTGCTATTGTAATCTAATTGAAGTTGCCTACCTGCCAGCGTGTGTGCCAGGCCCACTTGTCAAGTTAGTGGTACCACTCATATTTGTTATAACAGTAGTGTAAATATTTATTAAAAAAAACTTTTTTGACTGTGAAACATGTCTGCTATTGTAATCTAAATGAAGTTGCCTGCCTGCCAGCGTGTGTGCGAGGCCCACTTGCCAAGTTAGTGGCACCACTCATATTTGTTGTAACAGTAGTGTAAATATTTATTAAAAAAACTTTTTTGACTGTGAAACATCAGTCAGCTAGTGCAATCTAATTGCAGTGGCCTGCCTGCCAGCGTGTGTGCCAGTCCCACTTGCCAACTAGTGCCACCACTCATATGTGTTATAACAGTAGTGTAAATATTTATTAAAAAAACTTTTTTGACTGTGAAACATCAGTCTGCTATTGTAATCTAATTGAAGTTGCCTACCTGCCAGCGTGTGTGCCAGGCCCACTTGTCAAGTTAGTGGCACCACTCATATTTGTTGTAACAGTAGTGTAAATATTTTTTAAAAAAATTTTTTGTCTGTGAAACATCAGTCAGCTAGTGCAATCTAATTGCAGTTGCCTGTCTGCCAGCGTGTGTGCAAGTCCCACTTGCCAACTAGTGCCACCACTCATATTTGTTATAACAGTAGTGTAAATATATATTAAAAAAACTTTTTTGACTGTGAAACATCAGTCTGCTATTGTAATCTAATTGAAGTTCCCTGCCTGCCAGCGTGTGTGCCAGGCCCACTTGCCAAGTTAGTGGCACCACTCATATTTGTTGTAACAGTAGTGTAAATATTTATTATACAAACTTTTTTGACTGTGAAACATCAGTCTGCTATTGTAATCTAATTAAAGTTGCCTGCCTGCCAGCGTGTGTGCCAGGCCCACTTGCCAAGTTAGTGGCACCACTCATATTTGTTGTAACAGTAGTGTAAATATTTAAAAAAAAAACTTTTTTGACTGTGAAACATCAGTCAGCTAGTGCAATCTAATTGCAGTTGCCTGCCTGCCAGCGTGTGTGCCAGTCCCACTTGCCAACTAGTGCCACCACTCATATTTGTTATAACAGTAGTGTAAATATTTATTAAAAAAACATTTTTGACTGTGAAACATCAGTCTGCTATTGTAATCTAATTGAAGTTGCCTACCTGCCAGCGTGTGTGCCAGGCCCACTTGTCAAGTTAGTGGCACCACTCATATTTGTTATAACAGTAGTGTAAATATTTATTAAAAAAAACTTTTTTGACTGTGAAACATGTCTGCTATTGTAGTCTAAATGAAGTTGCCTGCCTGCCAGCGTGTGTGCGAGGCCCACTTGCCAAGTTAGTGGCACCACTCATATTTGTTGTAACAGTAGTGTAAATATTTAAAAAAAAAACTTTTTTGACTGTGAAACATCAGTCAGCTAGTGCAATCTAATTGCAGTGGCCTGCCTGCCAGCGTGTGTGCCAGTCCCACTTGCCAACTAGTGCCACCACTCATATGTGTTATAACAGTAGTGTAAATATTTATTAAAAAAACTTTTTTGACTGTGAAACATTAGTCTGCTATTGTAATCTAATTGAAGTTGCCTACCTGCCAGCGTGTGTGCCAGGCCCACTTGCCAAGTTAGTGGCACCACTCATATTTGTTGTAACAGTAGTGTAAATATTTAAAAAAAAAAAATTTTTCACTGTGAAACATCAGTCAGCTAGTGCAATCTAATTGCAGTTGCCTGCCTGCCAGCGTGTGTGCCAGTCCCACTTGCCGACTAGTGCCACCACTCATATTTGTTATAACAGTAGTGTAAATATTTATTAAAAAAACTTTTTTGACTGTGAAACATCAGTCTGCTATTGTAATCTAATTGAAGTTGCCTGCCTGCCAGCGTGTGTGCCAGGCCCACTTGCCAAGTTAGTGGCACCACTCATATTTGTTGTAACAGTAGTGTAAATATTTTTAAAAAAACTTTTTTGACTGTGAAACATCATTCAGCTAGTGTAATCTAATTGCAGTTGCCTGCCTGCCAGTGTGTGTGCCAGGCTCACTTGCCAACTAGTGCCACCACTCATATTTGTTATAACAGTAGTGTAAATATTTAAAAAAAAAATTGACTGTGAAACATCAGTCTGCTAGTGTAATCTAATTGAAGTTGCCTGCCTGCCAGCATGTGTGCCAGGCCCACTTGCCAACTTGTGCCACCAATCATATTTGTTGTAACAGTAGTGTAAATATTTAAATTAAAAAAATTTTGTACTGTGAAACATCAGTCTGCTATTGTAATCTTATTGCATTTGCCTGCCTGCCAGCGTGTGTGCCAGGTCCACTTGCCAAGTTAGTGGCACCACTCATATTTGTTGTAACAGTAGTTTAAATATTTAAAAAATAAACATTTTTGACTGTGAAACATCAGTCTGCTTTTTTTGTGTCAGGCTCACAGCGTATACTGTGCCCACTTGCCCAGTGCCACCACTCATAACTTGTTTAATAGTAGTGTAAGTGTACATTTAAAAAAAATAAACTTTTTGGATTGTGAAACATCAGTCTGCTTTTTTGTGTCAGGCTCACAGCGTATACTGTGCCCACTTGCCCAGTGCCACCACTTATATCTTGTTTAATATTAGAAAAAAAATGACAGCAGAGGCAGGCCACCCCGCAGGTGCCGTCGTGGTCGTGGTGCTGTGATTCCCTTTGACCCTACAACTTTGCACAGTGTTCAGAGGCCACGTGCCATGAACGCGAAAAGTTCTGAGGAGGACCTAGTTAAATGGCGAACACAGGACACCCAATCTTCTACAGCTTCCGCTCCTAACCTTGACGCACCATCCACCTCCAGCTTAGCTTCGGCACCTCTCAAGTGACCAGTGCCACTCACCCGCCTGTCGCCACCACCAACACTAGCACCACAACCTTCACTTGATCTGTAAGAGGAGTTATTGACACATCAGTTATATGTCTCAGTCAGGCAGCATTACAGACATGGACGTACGGTGTGATGATGATGATGATGTTGTACCCGCTGCTGCTTCCTTTGTTGATTTGTCAGATACAAGTGAAGCGGTTGATGATGATGCATCCGTGGATGTCACGTGGGTGCCCGCTAGAAGAGAAGAAGAAGAGGGGGAAAGTTCAGATGGGGAGACAGAGAGGAGGATTAGGAGACGAGTTGTAAGCAGGGGGAGGTCGTCGCAAGGAGCTAGTGGCACAGTCAGACAGCATGCATCGGCACCCTGGGTCAGCCAGACAGCACGCCAATCAACGCATGCTGTTGCCACCACCAGAATGCAGTCATCGCAGAGCTCAGCAGTTTGGCATTTTTTTTGTGTGTCTGCCTCTGACAACAGCAATGCCATTTGCAACCTATGCCAAAAGAAACTGAGTCGTGGGAAGTCCAACACCCACCTAGGTACAACTGCTTTGCGAAGGCACATGGTCTCACATCACAAACACCGATGGGATGAACACATGAGTAGAAGCAGCACACAAACTCAAAGCCGCCATCCTCCTCCTGGTCCATCATCTTCAGCCACGTCAACCACTTCTCTCCTCCTTGCCCTCTCTCAACCATCTGCCACTCCGTCTCTCGCCTTGAGCAGTTCCTGCTCATCTGCCCACAGTCAGGTGTCTGTCAAGGACATGTTTGAGTGTAAAAAGCCAATTTCCCAAAGTCACCCCCTTGCCCGGCGTCTGACAGCTGGCTTGTCTGAACTCTTAGCCCGCCAGCTTTTACCATACAAGCTGGTGGAGTCTGAGGCATTCAAAAAATGTGTAGCTATTGGGAAACCGCAGAGGAAGGTACCCGACCGAAATTTCTTTTCACAAAAGGCAATCCCCAACCTGTACTCGATTGTGCAAAAGGAAGTAATGGCATGCCTGGCACACAGCGTTGGGGCAAGGGTCCATCTGACCACTGATAGCTGGTCTGCAAAGCATGGTCAGGGCAGGTTTATCACCTACACTGCGCATTGGGTAAATCTGCTGACGGCTGACAAGCATGGAATGCGTGGCTCTGCAGAGGAGTTGGTGACACCGCCACGACTTGCAGGCAGGCCTGCTGCTACCTTCTCTACTCCTCCTACTCCATCCTCTTCCATAACCTCTTCCTCGGCTGAGTCCTCTTCTGCTGCTGCGTCTTGCTCCACATCAACGGCACCCCCCCAGCTCCCCAGGTACTATTCAACATCCCGGATATGGCAGTGTCACGCCGTCTTGGAGTTGACTTGCCTGAAAGCTGAGAGTCACACCGCACCAGCACTCCTGTCCGCCCTGAATGCACAGGTGGATCAGCGGCTGACTCCGCACCAACTGGAGATTGGCAAAGTTGTTTCTGATAACGGAAGTAATTTGGTGGCGGCATTGAAATTGGGCAAGTTGAAACATGTGTCCCGTGCATGGCACATGTGTGTAATTTGATTGTACAACGCTTTGTGCATAAGTATCCAGGCTTACAGTATGACCTGAAGCAGGCCAGGAAGGTGTGTGACCATTTCAGGCGTTCCTACACGGCCATAGCGCACTTGTCAGATATCCAGCGGCGAAACAACCTGCCAGTGAGGCGCTTGATTTGTGACAGCCCGACACGTTGGAATTCAACACTCCTAATGTTCGACCGCCTGCTACAACAAGAAAAAGCTGTTAACGAGTATTTGTATGACCGGGGTGCTAGGACAGGCTCTGGGGAGCTGGGGATTTTTTTGCCACGTTACTGGACGCTCATACGCAATGCCTGTAGGCTTATGCGTCTTTTCGAGGAGGTGACAAACCTAGTCATTCGCACCGAAGGCACCATCAGCGACATCTTCATACCATTTGTTTTCTTCCTGGAGCGTGCCCTGCGAAGAGTACTGGATCAGACCGTAGATGAGCGTGAAGAGGAAGTGGAAGAGTTGTGGTCTCCATCACCACCAGAAAGAGCCTTATCAGCATCACTTGCTGGACCTGCGGCAACGCAGGAAGAGGATTGTGAGGAAGAGGAGTCAGAGGAGGAATGTGGCTTTGAGGAGGAGGAGGAGGAGGAGGAAGACCAAGCACAACAGGCATCCCAGGGTGCTCATTGTTGTCACCTATCTGGTACCCGTGGTGTTGTACATGGCTGGGGGGAAGAAGATACCTTCAGTGAGATCAGTGAGGACGAGGAACGGGACATGATTAGCTCGGCATCCAACCTTGTGCAAATAGGGTCTTTCATGCTGTTGTGCCTGTTGAGGGACCCTCGTATAAAAAAGCTGAAGGAGAACGACCTGTACTGGGTGTCCACGCTACTAGACCCCCGTTATAAGCATAAAGTGACTGAAATGTTACCGAATTCCCACAAGTCGGAAAGGATGGAGCAGTTAATATATATATATATATTATAATTATATATAATTATAATTTATGTAGTAGCTATATTAGGGTTTATTTTACAGGTAAGTATTTAGATTTAAATAGGAATAATTTATTTAACCTCTTAAGGACATATGACGGAATTTTTCCGTCATAAAACAATTGAGCAAACTGAAAGCTGTGTCCTTAAAGGGTTAATAAGAGTTAATTAATTTCGTTAGATTTAAATTATATTGAACTTAGGGGGGTGTTAGTGTTAGGGTTAGACTTAGCTTTAGGGGTTAATAAATTTATTAGAATAGCGGTGAGTTCTTGTCGGCAGATTAGGGGTTAATGTTTGAAGTTAGGTGTCGGCGATGTTAGGGAGGGCAGATTAGGGGATAATACTATTTATTATAGGGTTAGTGAGGCGGATTAGGGGTTAATAACTTTATTATAATAGCGGTGCGGTCCGCTCGGCAGATTAGGGGTTAATAAGTGTAGTTAGGTGGAGGCAATGTTGTGGGGGGCAGATTAGGGGTTAATAAATATAATATAGGGGTCGGCGGTGTTAGGGACAGCAGATTAGGGGTACATAGGGATAATGTAAGTAGCGGCGGTTTACGGAGTGGCAGATTAGGGGTTAATAATAATATGCAGGGGTCAGCGATAGCGGGGGCGGCAGAATAGGGGTTAATAAGTGTAAGGTTAGGGGTGTTTAGACTCGGGGTTCATGTTAGGGTGTTAGGTGCAGACGTAGGAAGTGTTTCCCCATAGCAAACAATGGGGCTGCGTTAGGAGCTGAACGCGGCTTTTTTGCAGGTGTTAGGTTTTTTTTCAGCTCAAACAGCCCCATTGTTTTCTATGGGCGAATCGTGCACGAGCACGTTTTTGAAGCTGACCGCGTCCGTAAGCACCGCTGGTATCGAGAGTTGAAGTTGCGTTAAATATGCTCTACGCTCCTTTTTTGGAGCCTAACGCAGCTATTCTGTGAACTCTCAATACCAGCGTTATTTAAAAGGTGCGGCCAGAAAAAAGCCAGGGTTAGCTACGCACCCCTTTGGCCGCAGAACTCTAAATCTAGGTGTTAGTTAATAATAGAAATATGATTTAGATTTATTTAATTAATATTTAAGTTAGGGGGGTGTTAGGGTTAGTGTTAGACTTAGGTTTAGGGGTTAATAAATTTATTACAGTGGCGGCGGTGTAGTGGGGGGCAGGATAGGGGTTAATAAATTTATTATAGGTGGCGACGGTGTAGGGGGGGCAGGATAGGGGTTAATAAATTTATTATAGGTGGCGACGGTGTAGGGGGGGCAGGATAGGGGTTACTAGGTATAATGTACGTTGCGGCGGGTTCAGGGAGCGGCGGTTTAGGGGTTAAACTATTTATTTATTTGCGGTGAGGTGCGGGATCAGCAGGATAGGGGTTAATAACTTTATTATAGAGGGCGACGGTATAGGGGGGGGCAGGATAGGGGATACTAGGTATAATGTAGGTGGCAACGGTGTCCGGGAGCGGCGGTTTAGGGGTTAATACATTTATAAGACTTGATGCAGGGTCTAGGAGCGGCGGTTTAGGGGTTAGTAACTTTATTTAGTTGCGGGGGGCTCCGGGGGCGCCGGTATAGGGGGTAGAACAGTGTAGTTTAGTGTGAGTGCTTAGTGACAGGCTAGCAAGAAAGCTGTCAAACAGCCCAAGAGCAGCGAGATCGGATGAGTGATAACTCTCACAGTCCGCTGCTCATCGCCCCGCAGCTTTTTGACAGCTTTATTTGATAACTTAGGCGTATTTTTTCAGGTCCGCGGCGGCGAAGGTAGGCGAGCTTAGGCGGGCGTATTGGGCCGGCGAAGGCAGGAAAGTTGACACGATGATAACTACCCCCCCTCTATCTGAGCATTTAAGCTAAGACATGCTACATATCTGCAATTAGCTAAAACGAGACATTAGCAGAAATAGACTGCAAAGACCTTGCTGTATAACATCACTGATGTCCGCTAAAGATTCTACTCCTAGTCACCACTTGTGACCGCAAAGACCCCACCACTAGTCACCTCCGTGACCGCAAAGACCTCATTACAGTCACTACAAGTGACCGCCAAGTCCACTAAGCTAACACAGAAAGTGAGATACACATAGCCTAATGGTTAAGATCTCCCTCTCTTACCCTAAAGGTCACGAGTTCAATTCCTACCACTACAAGTGACCGCCAAGTCCACACTGCGAGGATTGCATTATAGTCACTGCACGTGACTGCAAAGTTTAACATCCAAGTCACTGAATGTGACTGCAAAGACCACACTAAAAGAGAAATCAGGTGTGCCAAGAGACCAGCGTAAGTTGCAATATCCCCCAAGACTCCCTAATTACACACGGAATAGGGGAATATACCTTCTGATACGCATACAGATTAAAGTTTAAAAAAATTGCAACATAATAAGCACTTGACAGAATATCAAGGATCACTGGTTACATTACAACTATATTGAAACAGCTACGATCACAAGTGTGACGTAGGAAAAGTCACATGACATATTTTTAAATACCAGTCTCTCACTAACGGACCGGTAACACACACCCGCCACAATAGCGGGGAGGTCATCTCGTTTGGATCTTTAAGTTTTTTTAATCCAATTTCTGGACATTATCATTTGTTACACTATATAACAGGTACCTGATTATCAAATAGCGGAAATATATACTACAGTTATTCAATTGTTTTCTCTGATGAAATCGATGTTATAAGGGAGACGTCCCTTTTTATTTTATGTATGCTTTTAACAAGTTATTAAATTTCTGTCTAATTATACAAATGTTTTATTAGTTTTTATATATATAGATAAGAAGTTCACATTAGACAACAAGTTTATATATATCAGTTGTATATACCTGTTTATTGCATTCTCTATCTGAGCATTTAAGACATGCTACATATCTGCATTGAGCTAAAACTAGACATTTGCAGAAATAGACAATGACGGTTAAATTGCATTCTCTATCTGAGCATTTAAGCTAAGACATGCTACATATCTGCATTGAGCTAAAACTAGACATTTGCTGAAATAGACAATGACATGGTTAAATTGCATTCTCGATCTAAGCATTTAAGGTAAGTCATGCTACATATCTGTTTTGAACTAAAACTAGACATTTGCGGAAAGAGAAATAAATGGTTAAATTGCATCCGATAGCTGCACAGTACACTAACAGTTTAAGAGTACAGTGGCAATTGTCTAACTAATTAACCATGTTGTGCACAAATACTCACCAACGAGATACCTAGGGGGAAATTGTCTTTCCTCAAACTGCCGCCACAGGGAGGACAGAGAGAGGATGCGGGCATCATGACAAGCCCCCCCAAAATTCGCACACACTTGCATAATCCTCATACGTGCGTCACAAACATACTGCACGTTGAGGCTATGAAAATGTTTGCGATTTCGTAAGGGCAAGTCATCAGCTGGAGCACGCAGCCCAATGTGGGTACAATCAATCGCTCCCAAGACATTGGGCAATTCAGCAATAGCAAAGAATTCCCGCTTCAGGCGCCTCCAATCACCATCATTCTGTTGGAATCCTATGTAGTGCTTACTGATACGTACCATGGCGTCCAGAAAGTTATCAAACCCCCCAGAGAATGTACCTTGAGACAGGCCATGCATGTACATCTCTCCTGAGTGAAAACTCCCGGAGGCCAGGACGTATATACAACTTAGCATCTTAGTGATGCCGGGGACTTATTCTTATACGTGGCTCCAGATGAGGTCTAAGAACATCGTAAAGGCCAATGAGCTGTTCGCGATTGAGCCGATACTTGTCATAAACCTCAAAGTCACTCATGTTTTCCAAGGTGGGTCTTACCCTGTAGACACGAGGACCTCGAAACAGACGACCCCTTTGTCTCACTCGGAGCCGCCGAGGCTGTCTGATTCTATCAACCGCTACTTGGCCAACAGCAGCACCAGCAGCGTCTACCAGATCATCGTCATCCATATTTGCCAAGCTTAGCAGTACAAAGCCAAACAGCAGAGCAAACACAGCGCAAGGAGTAACAAGGTATGCAAAAACACAGAAGCGAATTGATACAATGTTGATCACCATGGACGCTTTGGCCATGTTGTTTGGGGGATTTATAGTGCAATTAGTCCAATGGTAATGAGTTTGTAATGATTGCTAATTGTATTCACTTGTTTGTATGTGAGCGGCGCGAATGCTTTCAAAGTGGGCGGTTTTTTTAGGTGTTTGCTGAAATGTTGTTTTCCCCCAATGAATTGCAATGTGAAAGTGTAAAATATTACACATACAGTACAGTGCATCTTCGTAATGTTTGTTCATATGCGTAATAAATACTTAATAAACGTGATCTTATAGTAAAAAGAACACGTCCAGGCTAACATGAATGAAAGTGCATAGTTGTGTATAATGTGCATAGAATGTGATCGATCAATGTTGCTGCAATATTGTTTGTAAACGATAAAGTAACATCTGCCATCTGTAGTATTGTATATATAAGTGATTTTAGATATTTAAATATTGTACGCGTCCCTTTAAAATCGCACTAATACTGAAGAACTTCCGGCTGTCATCTGTAGTATTGTATATATAAGTGATTGGCGAGATGACAATATTGTATGCGTCCCTTTAAAATCGCACTAATACTGAAGAACTTCCGTCTGTCATCTGTAGTATTGTATATATAAGTGATTTGCGAGATGTAAATATTGTACGCGTCCCATTAAAATCGCACTAATACTGAAGAACTTCCGGCTGTCATCTGTAGTATTGTATATATAAGTGATTGGCGAGCTGACAATATTGTATGCGTCCCATTAAAATCGGCATAATAATTCTGAACTTCCGTCTGTCATCTGTAGTATTGTATATATAAGTGATTGGCGAGCTGACAATATTGTATGCGTCCCTTTGAAATCACACTAATACTGAAGAACTTCTGGCTGTCATCTGTAGTATTGTATATATAAGTGATTGGCGAACTGACAATATTGTATGCGTCCCATTAAAATCGGCATAATAATTCTGAACTTCCGTCTGTCATCTGTAGTATTGTATATATAAGTGATTGGCGAGCTGACAATATTGTATGCGTCCCTTTGAAATCGCACTAATAATGAAGATCTTCCGGCTGTCATCTGTAGTATTGTATATATAAGTGATTTGCGAGATGTCAATATTGTACGCGTCCCTTTAAAATCGGCATAATAATGATGTTCCAAACTGTTGTTTACGTATATGTTGTATGGTAGTATTGAGTGCTAAAGTTCTGAAAGGGGCGGTACAGTCGTAAAGCTGTAATGTGTATGGTTGAATCTTCTAATGACGTCATCATATTATTAACCTGCCTGTGTATTTCTGAAATCCTCATTGTGTTGTTGTATTTGACTACATTGTTATTGTGTGCTGATTAAAATAGAAATGTGTGCTTTGTGGTTGCGTGATGCGTGTTATGTACATATACGTATATATTGTGATTGTGTCCCACATATGCTGACTTCTATAAAGCGGTCTCGCATTGTTGTTCCTTCCCATAAAGTGACAGCTGTAATCTGTTGTAATGATGTTCTTATTTTACATAATTCCTAATGGTATATTGTGATCGAATCATGATGCTACAAGTACAGTAAAATCCCTATTTTCTGTTTCGTGATTCCTAGAGAGAATGTAATGTGTTTTCCCCCCATCATTTGAATGCACATGTATGAGTGAATGATAAAAGTAAAGTATGTGCATCCATGACTGATCATGTGTTAAGCCTATGTAGATATGCTGTTGCTGCAAGCATATGAGTTGAATAAATGAAATGCAATAATAAAGGTAAATGAGAGGTGTTTCCCATTGTGTATTGTTTGTGAATCCTGAAATGTTTCTAATATTTTTTGTGTCCGTTTAAATGTGATGTAATTGTTGAAAATGTTTGTTATTAGTGATGTTGATTTGTAGTTGATGTAATGTAAAAGTATCATACAATTTAATGTTGTTGTGAATTTCCCATAAGTAAACTCCATAAGTCTACCATAGGGAAATAGCCATTTCTTGATCTATTTGTCATAGCTGGGGCTAACGCAGAAAAGCATGAGTTATTTTCCGAATTCTAGCGCTGGTATTTAGAGTTTTTTTTGTCTACGCTTTTTGCGTGCGTTAGGGAAATCTGTCTGTCGCGTGCACGAGCACGTCTTCCCCATAGAAGTCAATGGAGGCTCAAAATGTGTGTGTAAATAAATTCCAAGACTGGTTTTGAGCGTAAAGTGAGTGACGTCATGGTCTTTTGTGAAAAAGTAGCTAAATCGTGTTCATTTCGTAATAAATAACTTTATAAGCCCTATACGCTGGTTTTGTCGGCAAACGCAAAACTCTAAATCTAGGCGTTAGTTTGTAAAATATTTGTCAATTTCTGACAACATAATTATAGTTAATTACATTATTATTTTACAAGTATGCTGCAAAGTTCATGTTCAGTTCTGTAAAAAAACAGAATCCCTGCATAGTTTTAATTTATGTTGAAACATGCTAGCTATTCCAACAATTCACTGTGCATCAGAACTTTTCACAATCTGTCAATCATATCTTGCAGGGTCACAGCAAGAGTTTAAACTCTAATGTTATCTGTAGCAGATTACTATAGCTCACTTCAACATAAATATAACAAGTGACAAATTCATACACCTGGGTAAGTTTCCATTGACAGTGTTTGCCCTGGGTCGGATCCTCAAAAGCATTAATCAATTAAGGTCCACATTACAAGTGGAGCACAAAATATAATTTTAGCTAAAGCGCTCCACTTTGTAATACCGGTGTAGACTAATATGCGCTGGTATTAGAAGTTTACACCAAGGTCACGTTCGCATTGCTGGGAATCATTGCGCTCATGAGAGTGCACTTCCATAGGCTCCTATGGGAGCCTCGTTCTGATGCCGTCACAGGCTGCATCAGAAACTTGCGCAGTGAAGAGGTAAGTAGCACAGCTATTATTATTATTATTATTATACTTTATTTATGAAGTGCCATCATATTCCGCAGCGCTGTCCATGGATACAGATCATTTAAATAAAACAATAGTATAAAACTTCTAACACTAAGAGACAGGACAGATATTACAAACACATACAGGAGGAATCGAGGGCCCTATTCCCTTGGGAACTTACAATCTAGAAGGGTAGGAGGTTGGGAAACATGAGGTGAGGACTGCAAGAGTGAGAAAGATGTTAATGCAGAGTTAGAGGAGGGAAATGTTGTTAGGTAAAAGGAATATTATTGAGTTGGGTGGTAGGCTTCTCTGAACAGAAAAGTCTTCAGAGAGCATTGAAAGGAAGAAAGATTAGGGCAAAGCCTGACAGCACGAGGGAGAGTGTTCCAGAGGGTAGGTGCTGCACGACAGAAGTCCTGCAGTCTAGCATGAGAGGAGGTGATAGTCGCAGAAGCAAGGAGCAGGTCATTGTTGGATCTTAGTGGGCGGGCTGGAGTATACTTGTTGATTAAAGAGGATAGGTAGAGGGGAGCGGAGTTGGTGAGTGCTTTGTATGGAAGGGTGAGAATTTTGAATTTAATTCTGCTGTGTATGGGGAGCCAATGAAGGGACTCACAGAGAGGTGCAGCAGATACAGAGCAGCGGGAAAGGTGGATCAGTCTGGCAGAGGCATTTAGGATGGATTGAAGAGGGGAGAGGCGGGAAAGAGGAAGGCCAGTAAGTAGGTTATTGCAGTAGTCAAGTCGGGAAAGAACAAGGGAGAGTATTATTTGCATTGTGGTGTTAGCGCACAGAAAAGGTTGAATCTTGGAAATGTTGCGTAGATGGTAGCGGCAGGATGGTAGCGGCAGCGATTGGATATGGGGGGTGAATGATAGATTTGAGTCAAGTGTAACTCCGAGGCAGCGGACTTGGGGCGATGGGGAAATGGTGATGCCGTCAACAGTGATAGAGAAGTCACAGGTCGGCGTAGAGCTTGAGGAGCTCAGTCTTGGACATGTTAATCTTTAGGTGGTGAGAGGACATCCAGGAAGAAATACCAGATAAGCAGTTGCTGACTAGTGATGTCGCGAACTGTTCGCCGGAGAACAGTTCCCGGCGATCTTAGCTTGTTCACGTTCGCCGCGGCGGGCGAACATATGCGATGTTCGATCCGCCCCTATTCGTCATCATTGAGGAAACTTTGACCTGTATCTCACAGTCTGCAGACACATTTCAGCCAATCAGCAGCAAACACTACCTCCCAGACCCTCCCAGCTCCTGGGCAGCAGCCATTTTAGATTCATTACGATCCTGCATTCTTAGTGAGAGTTGGTTTAGTGCTGCTGCTGTTGATTTTATAGGGAAATAGATAGCTAGGCTAGTGTATTCAGTGTCCACTACAGTCCTGAAGGACTCATCTAATCTCTGCTGTAAGGACAGCACCCCAAAAAGCCCTTTTTAGGGCTAGAACTTCAGCCCAAAAAGCCCTTTATAGGGCTAGAACTTCAGTCGTTTTTTTGGGGGGTTTTTTTTTGTAATTTTATTTGCATTTGCCTGCCTGTCAGCCTGTGTGTGAGGCTCACAGGATATACTGTGATTAATTCTTCTGTGCCACCACTGATATCTGCTTAACATTAGTGTAAATTAAAAAAAAAAACTTTTACATAATTTTGCTAGTGTAATCTAATTTCATTTTCCATCAGGCCTGTGTGTCAGGCCCACAGCATATACTGTGATTAATTGCTCTGTGCCACCTCTGATATCTGGTGTAACATTAGTGTAAATTAAGAAAAAAAAACTTTTACATCAGTTTGCTAGTGTAATCTAATTTCATTTTCCATCAGGCCTGTGTGTCAGGCCCACAGCATATACTGTGATTAATAGCTCTGTTTTCCACCACTTATATCTGGTGTAACATTAGTGTAAATTCTTTTTAAAAAAACTTTTACATCAGTCTGCTGTTGTTATTTAATTTTAGTTGCCAGGCCAGCGTGCCACTAGTGCCAGCCTGTGTAAGGGCCTAAGGGAACATTAGTGTAATTTTTTAAAAAAAAACTTTTACATCAGTCTGCTATTGTTATTTAATTTTAGTTGCCAGGCCAGCGTGCCACTAGTGCCAGCCTGTGTAAGGGCCTAAGGGAACATTAGTGTAATTTTTTTAAAAAAAACTTTTACATCAGTATGCTATTGTTATTTAATTTTAGTTGCCAGGCCAGCGTGCCACTAGTGCCAGCCTGTGTAAGGGCCTAAGGGAACATTAGTGTAAATTTAAAAAAAAAAAAACTTTTACATAATTTTGCTAGTGTAATCTAATTTAATTTTCCATCAGGCCTGTGTGTTAGGCCCACAGCATATACTGTGCCTAATTCCTCTGTTTTCCACCACTTATATCTGGTGTAACGTTAGTGTAAATTTAAAAAAAAAAACTTTTACATCATTTTGCTAGTGTAATCTAATTTAATTTTCCATCAGGCCTGTATGTCAGGCCCAGCCACAGCATATACTGTGATTAATAGCTCTGTTTTCCACCACTTATATCTGGTGTAACATTAGTGTAAATTTTTTAAAAAACAACTTTTACATCAGTCTGCTATTGTTATTTAATTTTAGTTGCCAGGCCAGCATGCCACTAGTGCCAGCCTGTGTAAGGGCCTAAGGGAACATTAGTGTAAATTTAAAAAAATTTACTTTTACATCATTTTGCTAGTGTAATCTAATTTCATTTTCCATCAGGCCTGTGTGTCAGGCCCACAGCATATACTGTGCCTAATTGCTCTGTTTTTTACCACTTATATCTGGTGTAACATTAGTGTAAATTTTTATAAAAAAAACATTTACATCAGACTGCTATTGTTATTTAATTTTAGTTGCCAGGCCAGCGTGCCACTAGTGCCAGCCTGTGTGTCAGGCTCCCAGCATATACTGTGCCTACTTCCATCCTCAGTGCCACCACTCCTATCTGGTGTAACATTAATGTATCTTTTTTTTAAAAAAAACTTTTACATCAGTCTTCTAGTGTTATTTAATTTTAGTTGCCAGGCCAGCCTGCCACTAGTGCCAGCCTGTGTGTCAGGCTCCCACCATATACTGTGCCTACTTCCATCCTCAGTGCCACCACTCATATCTGGTGTAACATTAGTGTAACTTTTTAAAAAAAAAAAAAATACATCAGTCTGCTAGTGTTATTTAATTGCAGTTGCCTGCCTGCCAGCGTGTGTGCCAGGCCCACTTTCCAACAAGTGCCACCAATCATATTTGTTATAACAGTAGTGTAAATATTTTAAATAAAAACTTTTTTGACTGTGAAACATCAGTCAGTTAGTGTAATCTAATTGTAGTTGCCTGCCTGCCAGCGTATGTGCCAGGCCCACTTGCCAAGTTAGTGGCACCACTCATATTTGTTGTAACAGTAGTGTAAATATTAAAAAAAAAACTTTTTTGTCTGTGAAACATCAGTCAGCTAGTGCAATCTAATTGCAGTTGCCTGCCTGCCAGCGTGTTTGCCAGGCCCACTTGCCAACTAGTGACACCACTCATATTTGTTATAACAGTAGTGTAAATATTTAATAAAAAAACTTTTTTGACTGTGAAACATCAGTCTGCTATTGTAATCTAATTGAAGTTGCCTGCCTGCCAGCGTGTGTGCCAGGCCCACTTGCCAAGTTAGTGGCACCACTCATATTTGTTGTAACAGTAGTGTAAATATTTTTAAAAAAACTTTTTTGACTGTGAAACATCAGTCAGCTAGTGCAATCTAATTGCAGTTGCCTGCCTGCCAGCGTGTGTGCCAGTCCCACTTGCCAACTAGTGCCACCACTCATATTTGTTATAACAGTAGTGTAAATATTTATTATACAAACTTTTTTGACTGTGAAACATCAGTCTGCTATTGTAATCTAATTAAAGTTGCCTGCCTGCCAGCGTGTGTGCCAGGCCCACTTGCCAAGTTAGTGGCACCACTCATATTTGTTGTAACAGTAGTGTAAATATTTAAAAAAAAAAATTTTTGGACTGTGAAACATCAGTCAGCTAGTGCAATCTAATTGCAGTTGCCTGCCTGCCAGCGTGTGTGCCAGTCCCACTTGCCAACTAGTGCCACCACTCATATTTGTTATAACAGTAGTGTAAATATTTATTAAAAAAACTTTTTTGACTGTGAAACATCAGTCTGCTATTGTAATCTAATTGAAGTTGCCTACCTGCCAGCGTGTGTGCCAGGCCCACTTGTCAAGTTAGTGGCACCACTCATATTTGTTATAACAGTAGTGTAAATATTTATTAAAAAAAAACTTTTTTGACTGTGAAACATGTCTGCTATTGTAATCTAAATGAAGTTGCCTGCCTGCCAGCGTGTGTGCGAGGCCCACTTGCCAAGTTAGTGGCACCACTCATATTTGTTGTAACAGTAGTGTAAATATTTATAAAAAAACCTTTTTTGACTGTGAAACATCAGTCTGCTATTGTAATCTAATTGAAGTTGCCTACCTGCCAGCGTGTGTGCCAGGCCCACTTGTCAAGTTAGTGGCACCACTCATATTTGTTTATAACAGTAGTGTAAATATTTATTAAAAAAAACTTTTTTGACTGTGAAACATGTCTGCTATTGTAATCTAAATGAAGTTGCCTGCCTGCCAGCGTGTGTGCGAGGCCCACTTGCCAAGTTAGTGGCACCACTCATATTTGTTGTAACAGTAGTGTAAATATTTATAAAAAAAACTTTTTTGACTGTGAAACATCAGTCAGCTAGTGCAATCTAATTGCAGTGGCCTGCCTGCCAGCGTGTGTGCCAGTCCCACTTGCCAACTAGTGACACCACTCATATTTGTTATAACAGTAGTGTAAATATTTAATAAAAAAACTTTTTTGACTGTGAAACATCAGTCTGCTATTGTAATCTAATTGAAGTTGCCTGCCTGCCAGCGTGTGTGCCAGGCCCACTTGCCAAGTTAGTGGCACCACTCATATTTGTTGTAACAGTAGTGTAAATATTTTTAAAAAAACTTTTTTGACTGTGAAACATCAGTCAGCTA
Organism: Bombina bombina; assembly: GCF_027579735.1. Classification (NCBI taxonomy): domain Eukaryota; kingdom Metazoa; phylum Chordata; class Amphibia; order Anura; family Bombinatoridae; genus Bombina; species Bombina bombina. Next base: position 579,488,053 of record NC_069499.1, read on the forward strand.
GTGCAATCTAATTGCAGTTGCCTGCCTGCCAGCGTGTGTGCCAGTCCCACTTGCCAACTAGTGCCACCACTCATATTTGTTATAACAGTAGTGTAAATATTTATTATACAAACTTTTTTGACTGTGAAACATCAGTCTGCTATTGTAATCTAATTAAAGTTGCCTGCCTGCCAGCATGTGTGCCAGGCCCACTTGCCAAGTTAGTGGCACCACTCATATTTGTTGTAACAGTAGTGTAAATATTTAAAAAAAAAACTTTTTGGACTGTGAAACATCAGTCAGCTAGTGCAATCTAATTGCAGTTGCCTGCCTGCCAGCGTGTGTGCCAGTCCCACTTGCCAACTAGTGCCACCACTCATATTTGTTATAACAGTAGTGTAAATATTTATTAAAAAAACTTTTTTGACTGTGAAACATCAGTCTGCTATTGTAATCTAATTGAAGTTGCCTACCTGCCAGCGTGTGTGCCAGGCCCACTTGTCAAGTTAGTGGCACCACTCATATTTGTTATAACAGTAGTGTAAATATTTATTAAAAAAAACTTTTTTGACTGTGAAACATGTCTGCTATTGTAATCTAAATGAAGTTGCCTGCCTGCCAGCGTGTGTGCGAGGCCCACTTGCCAAGTTAGTGGCACCACTCATATTTGTTGTAACAGTAGTGTAAATATTTATAAAAAAAACTTTTTTGACTGTGAAACATCAGTCAGCTAGTGCAATCTAATTGCAGTGGCCTGCCTGCCAGCGTGTGTGCCAGTCCCACTTGCCAACTAGTGCCACCACTCATATGTGTTATAACAGTAGTGTAAATATTTATTAAAAAAACTTTTTTGACTGTGAAACATCAGTCTGCTATTGTAATCTAATTGAAGTTGCCTACCTGCCAGCGTGTGTGCCAGGCCCACTTGTCAAGTTAGTGGCACCACTCATATTTGTTGTAACAGTAGTGTAAATATTTAAAAAAAAAAATTTTTGTCTGTGAAACATCAGTCAGCTAGTGCAATCTAATTGCAGTTGCCTGTCTGCCAGCGTGTGTGCCAGTCCCACTTGCCAACTAGTGCCACCACTCATATTTGTTATAACAGTAGTGTAAATATATATTAAAAAAACTTTTTTGACTGTGAAACATCAGTCTGCTATTGTAATCTAATTGAAGTTCCCTGCCTGCCAGCGTGTGTGCCAGGCCCACTTGCCAAGTTAGTGGCACCACTCATATTTGTTGTAACAGTAGTGTAAATATTTATTATACAAACTTTTTTGACTGTGAAACATCAGTCTGCTATTGTAATCTAATTAAAGTTGCCTGCCTGCCAGCGTGTGTGCCAGGCCCACTTGCCAAGTTAGTGGCACCACTCATATTTGTTGTAACAGTAGTGTAAATATTTAAAAAAAAAACTTTTTTGACTGTGAAACATCAGTCAGCTAGTGCAATCTAATTGCAGTTGCCTGCCTGCCAGCGTGTGTGCCAGTCCCACTTGCCAACTAGTGCCACCACTCATATTTGTTATAACAGTAGTGTAAATATTTATTAAAAAAACTTTTTTGACTGTGAAACATCAGTCTGCTATTGTAATCTAATTGAAGTTGCCTACCAGCCAGCGTGTGTGCCAGGCCCACTTGTCAAGTTAGTGGCACCACTCATATTTGTTATAACAGTAGTGTAAATATTTATTAAAAAAAACTTTTTTGACTGTGAAACATGTCTGCTATTGTAATCTAAATGAAGTTGCCTGCCTGCCAGCGTGTGTGCAAGGCCCACTTGCCAAGTTAGTGGCACCACTCATATTTGTTGTAACAGTAGTGTAAATATTTAAAAAAAAAACTTTTTTGACTGTGAAACATCAGTCAGCTAGTGCAATCTAATTGCAGTGGCCTGCCTGCCAGCGTGTGTGCCAGTCCCACTTGCCAACTAGTGCCACCACTCATATGTGTTATAACAGTAGTGTAAATATTTATTAAAAAAACTTTTTTGACTGTGAAACATCAGTCTGCTATTGTAATCTAATTGAAGTTGCCTACCTGCCAGCGTGTGTGCCAGGCCCACTTGTCAAGTTAGTGGCACCACTCATATTTGTTGTAACAGTAGTGTAAATATTTAAAAAAAAAATGTTGTCTGTGAAACATCAGTCAGCTAGTGCAATCTAATTGCAGTTGCCTGTCTGCCAGCGTGTGTGCCAGTCCCACTTGCCAACTAGTGCCACCACTCATATTTGTTATAACAGTAGTGTAAATATATATTAAAAAAACTTTTTTGACTGTGAAACATCAGTCTGCTATTGTAATCTAATTGAAGTTCCCTGCCTGCCAGCGTGTGTGCCAGGCCCACTTGCCAAGTTAGTGGCACCACTCATATTTGTTGTAACAGTAGTGTAAATATTTAAAAAAAAAAAATTTTTCACTGTGAAACATCAGTCAGCTAGTGCAATCTAATTGCAGTTGCCTGCCTGCCAGCGTGTGTGCCAGTCCCACTTGCCGACTAGTGCCACCACTCATATTTGTTATAACAGTAGTGTAAATATTTATTAAAAAAACTTTTTTGACTGTGAAACATCAGTCTGCTATTGTAATCTAATTGAAGTTGCCTGCCTGCCAGCGTGTGTGCCAGGCCCACTTGCCAAGTTAGTGGCACCACTCATATTTGTTGTAACAGTAGTGTAAATATTTAAAAAAAAACTTTTTTGACTGTGAAACATCATTCAGCTAGTGTAATCTAATTGCAGTTGCCTGCCTGCCAGTGTGTGTGCCAGGCTCACTTGCCAACTAGTGCCACCACTCATATTTGTTATAACAGTAGTGTAAATATTTTAAAAAAAAAATTGACTGTGAAACATCAGTCTGCTAGTGTAATCTAATTGAAGTTGCCTGCCTGCCAGCATGTGTGCCAGGCCCACTTGCCAACTAGTGCCACCAATCATATTTGTTGTAACAGTAGTGTAAATATTTAAATTAAAAAAATTTTGTACTGTGAAACATCAGTCTGCTATTGTAATCTTATTGCATTTGCCTGCCTGCCAGCATGTGTGCCAGGCCCACTTGCCAAGTTAGTGGCACCACTCATATTTGTTGTAACAGTAGTTTAAATATTTAAAAAATAAACATTTTTGACTGTGAAACATCAGTCTGCTTTTTTTGTGTCAGGCTCACAGCGTATACTGTGTCCACTTGCCCAGTGCCACCACTCATAACTTGTTTAATAGTAGTGTAAGTGTACATTTAAAAAAAAATAAACTTTTTGGATTGTGAAACATCAGTCTGCTTTTTTGTGTCAGGCTCACAGCGTATACTGTGCCCACTTGCCCAGTGCCACCACTTATATCTTGTTTAATATTAGAAAAAAAATGACAGCAGAGGCAGGCCACCCCGCAGGTGCCGTCGTGGTCGTGGTGCTGTGATTCCCTTTGACCCTACAACTTTGCACAGTGTTCAGAGGCCACGTGCCATGAACGCGAAAAGTTCTGAGGAGGACCTAGTTAAATGGCGAACACAGGACACCCAATCTTCTACAGCTTCCGCTCCTAACCTTGACGCACCATCCACCTCCAGCTTAGCTTCGGCACCTCTCAAGTGACCAGTGCCACTCACCCGCCTGTCGCCACCACCAACACTAGCACCACAACCTTCACTTGATCTGTAAGAGGAGTTATTGACACATCAGTTATATGTCTCAGTCAGGCAGCATTACAGACATGGACGTACGGTGTGATGATGATGATGATGATGTTGTACCCGCTGCTGCTTCCTTTGTTGATTTGTCAGATACAAGTGAAGCGGTTGATGATGATGCATCCGTGGATGTCACGTGGGTGCCCGCTAGAAGAGAAGAAGAAGAGGGGGAAAGTTCAGATGGGGAGACAGAGAGGAGGATTAGGAGACGAGTTGTAAGCAGGGGGAGGTCGTCGCAAGGAGCTAGTGGCACAGTCAGACAGCATGCATCGGCACCCTGGGTCAGCCAGACAGCGCGCCAATCAACGCATGCTGTTGCCACCACCAGAATGCAGTCATCGCAGAGCTCAGCAGTGTGGCATTTTTTGTGTGTGTCTGCCTCTGACAACAGCAATGCCATTTGCAACCTGTGCCAAAAGAAACTGAGTCGTGGGAAGTCCAACACCCACCTAGGTACAACTGCTTTGCGAAGGCACATGGTCTCACATCACAAACACCGATGGGATGAACACATGAGTAGAAGCAGCACACAAACTCAAAGCCGCCATCCTCCTCCTGGTCCAGCATCTTCAGCCACGTCAACCACTGCTCTCCTCCTTGCCCTCTCTCAACCATCTGCCACTCCGTCTCTCGCCTTGAGCAGTTCCTGCTCATCTGCCCACAGTCAGGTGTCTGTCAAGGACATGTTTGAGTGTAAAAAGCCAATTTCCCAAAGTCACCCCCTTGCCCGGCGTCTGACAGCTGGCTTGTCTGTACTCTTAGCCCGCCAGCTTTTACCATACAAGCTGGTGGAGTCTGAGGCATTCAAAAAATTTGTAGCTATTGGGAAACCGCAGAGGAAGGTACCCGACCGAAATTTCTTTTCACAAAAGGCAATCCCCAACCTGTACTCGATTGTGCAAAAGGAAGTAATGGCATGCCTGGCACACAGCGTTGGGGCAAGGGTCCATCTGACCACTGATAGCTGGTCTGCAAAGCATGGTCAGGGCAGGTTTATCACCTACACTGCGCATTGGGTAAATCTGCTGACGGCTGACAAGCATGGAATGCGTGGCTCTGCAGAGGAGTTGGTGACACCGCCACGACTTGCAGGCAGGCCTGCTGCTACCTTCTCTACTCCTCCTACTCCATCCTCTTCCATAACCTCTTCCTCGGCTGAGTCCTCTTCTGCTGCTGCGTCTTGCTCCACATCAACGGCACCCCCCCAGCTCCCCAGGTACTATTCAACATCCCGTATATGGCAGTGTCACGCCGTCTTGGAGTTGACTTGCCTGAAAGCTGAGAGTCACACCGCACCAGCACTCCTGTCCGCCCTGAACGCACAGGTGGATCAGCGGCTGACTCCGCACCAACTGGAGATTGGCAAAGTTGTTTCTGATAACGGAAGTAATTTGGTGGCGGCATTGAAATTGGGCAAGTTGACACATGTGCCGTGCATGGCACATGTGTGTAATTTGATTGTACAACGCTTTGTGCATAAGTATCCAGGCTTACAGTATGCCCTGAAGCAGGCCAGGAAGGTGTGTGACCATTTCAGGCGTTCCTACACGGCCATAGCGCACTTGTCAGATATCCAGCGGCGAAACAACCTGCCAGTGAGGCGCTTGATTTGTGACAGCCCGACACGTTGGAATTCAACACTCCTAATGTTCGACCGCCTGCTACAACAAGAAAAAGCTGTTAACAAGTATTTGTATGACCGGGGTGCTAGGACAGGCTCTGGGGAGCTGGGGATTTTTTTGCCACGTTACTGGACGCTCATACGCAATGCCTGTAGGCTTATGCGTCTTTTCGAGGAGGTGACAAACCTAGTCAGTCGCACCGAAGGCACCATCAGCGACATCTTCATACCATTTGTTTTCTTCCTGGAGCGTGCCCTGCGAAGAGTACTGGATCAGACCGTAGATGAGCGTGAAGAGGAAGTGGAAGAGTTGTGGTCTCCATCACCACCAGAAAGAGCCTTATCAGCATCACTTGCTGGACCTGCGGCAACGCAGGAAGAGGATTGTGAGGAAGAGGAGTCAGAGGAGGAATGTGGCTTTGAGGAGGAGGAGGAGGAAGACCAAGCACAACAGGCATCCCAGGGTGCTCATTGTTGTCACCTATCTGGTACCCGTGGTGTTGTACATGGCTGGGGGGAAGAAGATACCTTCAGTGAGATCAGTGAGGACGAGGAACGGGACATGATTAGCTCGGCATCCAACCTTGTGCAAATAGGGTCTTTCATGCTGTTGTGCCTGTTGAGGGACCCTCGTATAAAAAAGCTGAAGGAGAACGACCTGTACTGGGTGTCCACGCTACTAGACCCCCGTTATAAGCATAAAGTGACTGAAATGTTACCGAATTCCCGCAAGTCGGAAAGGATGGAGCAGTTAATATATATATATATATATATATATTATAATTATATATAATTATAATTTATGTAGTAGCTATATTAGGGTTTATTTTACAGGTAAGTATTTAGATTTAAATAGGAATAATTTATTTAACCTCTTAAGGACATATGACGGAATTTTTCCGTCATAAAACAATTGAGCAAACTGAAAGCTGTGTCCTTAAAGGGTTAATAAGAGTTAATTAATTTCGTTAGATTTAAATTATATTTAACTTAGGGGGGTGTTAGTGTTAGGGTTAGACTTAGCTTTAGGGGTTAATAAATTTATTAGAATAGCGGTGAGCTCTTGTCGGCAGATTAGGGGTTAATGTTTGAAGTTAGGTGTCGGCGATGTTAGGGAGGGCAGATTAGGGGATAATACTATTTATTATAGGGTTAGTGAGGCGGATTAGGGGTTAATAACTTTATTATAATAGCGGTGCGGTCCGCTCGGCAGATTAGGGGTTAATAAGTGTAGTTAGGTGGAGGCGATGTTGTGGGGGGCAGATTAGGGGTTAATAAATATAATATATTGGTCGGCGGTGTTAGGGACAGCAGATTAGGGGTACATAGGGATAATGTAAGTAGCGGCGGTTTACGGAGTGGCAGATTAGGGGTTAATAATAATATGCAGGGGTCAGCGATAGCGGGGGGCGGCAGAATAGGGGTTAATAAGTGTAAGGTTAGGGGTGTTTAGACTCGGGGTTCATGTTAGGGTGTTAGGTGCAGACGTAGGAAGTGTTTCCCCATAGCAAACAATGGGGCTGCGTTAGGAGCTGAACGCGGCTTTTTTGCAGGTGTTAGGTTTTTTTTCAGCTCAAACAGCCCCATTGTTTTCTATGGGCGAATCGTGCACGAGCACGTTTTTGAAGCTGACCGCGTCCGTAAGCACCGCTGGTATCGAGAGTTGAAGTTGCGTTAAATATGCTCTACGCTCCTTTTTTGGAGCCTAACGCAGCTATTCTGTGAACTCTCAATACCAGCGTTATTTAAAAGGTGCGGCCAGAAAAAAGCCAGGGTTAGCTACGCACCCCTCTAGGTGTTAGTTAATAATAGAAATATGATTTAGATTTATTTAATTAATATTTAAGTTAGGGGGGTGTTAGGGTTAGTGTTAGACTTAGGTTTAGGGGTTAATAAATTTATTACAGTGGTGGCGGTGTAGTGGGGGGCAGGATAGGGGTTAATAAATTTATTATAGGTGGTGACGGTGTAGGGGGGGCAGGATAGGGGTTAATAAATTTATTATAGGTGGCGACGGTGTAGGGGGGGCAGGATAGGGGTTACTAGGTATAATGTACGTTGCGGCGGGTTCAGGGAGCGGCGGTTTAGGGGTTAAACTATTTATTTATTTGCGGTGAGGTGCGGGATCAGCAGGATAGGGGTTAATAACTTTATTATAGAGGGCTACGGTATAGGGGGGGGCAGGATAGGGGATACTAGGTATAATGTAGGTGGCAACGGTGTCCGGGAGCGGCGGTTTAGGGGTTAATACATTTATAAGACTTGATGCAGGGTCTAGGAGCGGCGGTTTAGGGGTTAGTAACTTTATTTAGTTGCGGGGGGCTCCGGGGGCGCCGGTATAGGGGGTAGAACAGTGTAGTTTAGTGTGAGTGCTTAGTGACAGGCTAGCAAGAAAGCTGTCAAACAGCCGAAGAGCAGCGAGATCGGATGAGTGATAACTCTCACAGTCCGCTGCTCATCGCCCCGCAGCTTTTTGACAGCTTTATTTGATAACTTAGGCGTATTTTTTCAGGTCCGCGGCGGCGAAGGTAGGCGAGCTTAGGCGGGCGTATTGGGCCGGCGAAGGCAGGAAAGTTGACACGATGATAACTACCCCCCTCTATCTGAGCATTTAAGCTAAGACATGCTACATATCTGCAATGAGCTAAAACGAGACATTTGCAGAAATAGACAATGACATGGTTAAATTGCATTCTCGATCTAACCATTTAAGCTAAGACATGCTACATACCTGTTTTGAACTAAAACTAGACATTTGCGGAAACAGACAATGACATGGTTAAATTGCATTTGCTATCTTCACATTTCAGCTAAGACATGCTACATATGCGTATTTTGCATAAACCAGACCTTGTCTAAAATACAAACTAAATGGTTAAATTGCATTCTCTATCTGAGCATTTAAGACATGCTACATATCTGCATTGAGCTAAAACTAGACATTTGCAGAAATAGACAATGACGGTTAAATTGCATTCTCTATCTGAGCATTTAAGCTAAGACATGCTACATATCTGCATTGAGCTAAAACTAGACATTTGCTGAAATAGACAATGACATGGTTAAATTGCATTCTCGATCTAAGCATTTAAGGTAAGTCATGCTACATATCTGTTTTGAACTAAAACTAGACATTTGCGGAAAGAGAAATAAATGGTTAAATTGCATCCGATAGCTGCACAGTACACTAACAGTTTAAGAGTACAGTGGCAATTGTCTAACTAATTAACCATGTTGTGCACAAATACTCACCAACGAGATACCTAGGGGGAAATTGTCTTTCCTCAAACTGCCGCCACAGGGAGGACAGAGAGAGGATGCGGGCATCATGACAAGCCCCCCCAAAATTCGCACACACTTGCATAATCCTCATACGTGCGTCACAAACATACTGCACGTTGAGGCTATGAAAATGTTTGCGATTTCGTAAGGGCAAGTCATCAGCTGGAGCACGCAGCCCAATGTGGGTACAATCAATCGCTCCCAAGACATTGGGCAATTCAGCAATAGCAAAGAATTCCCGCTTCAGGCGCCTCCAATCACCATCATTCTGTTGGAATCCTATGTAGTGCTTACTGATACGTACCATGGCGTCCAGAAAGTTATCAAACCCCCCAGAGAATGTACCTTGAGACAGGCCATGCATGTACATCTCTCCTGATTGAAAACTCCCGGAGGCCAGGACGTATAGACAACTTAGCATCTTAGTGATGCCGGGGACTTATTCTTATACGTGGCTCCAGATGAGGTCTAAGAACATCGTAAAGGCCAATGAGCTGTTCGCGATTGAGCCGATACTTGTCATAAACCTCAAAGTCACTCATGTTTTCCAAGGTGGGTCTTACCCTGTAGACACGAGGACCTCGAAACAGACGACCCCTTTGTCTCACTCGGAGCCGCCGAGGCTGTCTGATTCTATCAACAGCTACTTGGCCAACAGCAGCACCAGCAGCGTCTACCAGATCATCGTCATCCATATTTGCCAAGCTTAGCAGTACAAAGCCAAACAGCAGAGCAAACACAGCGCAAGGAGTAACAAGGTATGCAAAAACACAGAAGCGAAATGATACAATGTTGATCACCATGGACGCTTTGGCCATGTTGTTTGGGGGATTTATAGTGCAATTAGTCCAATGGTAATGAGTTTGTAATGATTGCTAATTGTATTCACTTGTTTGTATGTGAGCGGCGCGAATGCTTTCAAAGTGGGCGGCTTTTTAGGTGTTTGCTGAAATGTTGTTTTCCCCCAATGAATTGCAATGTGAAAGTGTAAAATATTACACATACAGTACAGTGCATCTTCGTAATGTTTGTTCATATGCGTAATAAATACTTAATAAACGTGATCTTATAGTAAAAAGAACACGTCCAGGCTAACATGAATGAAAGTGCATAGTTGTGTATAATGTGCATAGAATGTGATCGATCAATGTTGCTGCAATATTGTTTGTAAACGATAAAGTAACATCTGCCATCTGTAGTATTGTATATATAAGTGTTTTTAGATATTTAAATATTGTACGCGTCCCTTTAAAATCGCACTAATACTGAAGAACTTCCGGCTGTCATCTGTAGTATTGTATATATAAGTGATTGGCGAGATGACAATATTGTATGCGTCCCTTTAAAATCGCACTAATACTGAAGAACTTCCGTCTGTCATCTGTAGTATTGTATATATAAGTGATTTGCGAGATGTAAATATTGTACGCGTCCCATTAAAATCGCACTAATACTGAAGAACTTCCGGCTGTCATCTGTAGTATTGTATATATAAGTGATTGGCGAGCTGACAATATTGTATGCGTCCCATTAAAATCGGCATAATAATTCTGAACTTCCTTCTGTCATCTGTAGTATTGTATATATAAGTGATTGGCGAGCTGACAATATTGTATGCGTCCCTTTGAAATCGCACTAATACTGAAGAACTTCTGGCTGTCATCTGTAGTATTGTATATATAAGTGATTGGCGAACTGACAATATTGTATGCGTCCCATTAAAATCGGCATAATAATTCTGAACTTCCGTCTGTCATCTGTAGTATTGTATATATAAGTGATTGGCGAGCTGACAATATTGTATGCGTCCCTTTGAAATCGCACTAATAATGAAGATCTTCCGGCTGTCATCTGTAGTATTGTATATATAAGTGATTTGCGAGATGTCAATATTGTACGCGTCCCTTTAAAATCGGCATAATAATGATGTTCCAAACTGTTGTTTACGTATATGTTGTATGGTAGTATTGAGTGCTAAAGTTCTGAAAGGGGCGGTACAGTCGTAAAGCTGTAATGTGTATGGTTGAATCTTCTAATGACGTCATCATATTATTAACCTGCCTGTGTATTTCTGAAATCCTCATTGTGTTGTTGTATTTGACTACATTGTTATTGTGTGCTGATTAAAATAGAAATGTGTGCTTTGTGGTTGCGTGATGCGTGTTATGTACATATACGTATATATTGTGATTGTGTCCCACATATGCTGACTTCTATAAAGCGGTCTCGCATTGTTGTTCCTTCCCATAAAGTGACAGCTGTAATCTGTTGTAATGATGTTCTTATTTTACGTAATTCCTAATGGTATATTGTGATCGAATCATGATGCTACAAGTACAGTAAAATCCCTATTTTCTGTTTCGTGATTCCTAGAGAGAATGTAATGTGTTTTCCCCCCATCATTTGAATGCACATGTATGAGTGAATGATAAAAGTAAAGTATGTGCATCCATGACTGATCATGTGTTAAGCCTATGTAGATATGCTGTTGCTTCAAGCATATGAGTTGAATAAATGAAATGCAATAATAAAGGTAATTGAGAGGTGTTTCCCATTGTCTACTGTTTGTGAATCCTGAAATGTTTCTAATATTTTTTGTGTCCGTTTAAATGTGATGTAATTGTTGAAAATGTTTGTTATTAGTGATGTTGATTTGTAGTTGATGTAATGTAAAAGTATCATACAATTTAATGTTGTTGTGAATTTCCCATAAGTAAACTCCATAAGTCTACCATAGGGAAATAGCCATTTCTTGATCTATTTGTCATAGCTGGGGCTAACGCAGAAAAGCATGAGTTATTTTCCGAATTCTAGCGCTGGTATTTAGAGTTTTTTTTGTCTACGCTTTTTGCGTGTGTTAGGGAAATCTGTCTGTCGCGTGCACGAGCATGTCTTCCCCATAGAAGTCAATGGAGGCTCAAAATGTGTGTGTAAATAAATTCCAAGACTGGTTTTGAGCGTAAAGTGAGTGACGTCATGGTCTTGTGTGAAAAAGTAGCTAAATCGTGTTCATTTCGTAATAAATAACTTTTTTGTGTATGTAATGTGGTGTATATTTTTTGTATGCATCGATGAGTGTATGTATGTGATAATATTATTATTTAGATGTAGCTATATGAGTGTCTTTTCCCGTCTGTCAATGTAAGTCAATGGCAAAATGGATTTGTGTTGTTTTTTTTTTCTAACACCCGAGATCTCGCAACTTTGATCCTTTCTATTTTGACAAAAAAATATTAAATATGAAAAATAAATATAGTGTAGTGTTTGTATGAGTGTAAGTATACTTTGTGTAATATTTGTTTTGTGATTCGTGGATGTTTATTTTGTCGGTAGATGTTAACTCCTGGGTCTGAGCTGTCGGTAGAGATTTCTGCGTTAGGAGATTTTTGAGTGTCGGTAAGTGAACTCTAAATACCAGCGGGCGGCCAAAACCAGCGTTAGAAGCCCTATACGCTGGTTTTGTCGGCAAACGCAAAACTCTAAATCTAGGCGTTAGTTAGTAAAATATTTGTCAATTTCTGACAACATAATTATAGTTAATTACATTATTATTTTACAAGTATGCTGCAAAGTTCATGTTCAGTTCTGTAAAAAACAGAATCCCTGCATAGTTTTAATTTATGTTGAAACATGCTAGCTATTCCAACAATTCACTGTGCATCAGAACTTTTCACAATCTGTCAATCATATCTTGCAGGGTCACAGCAAGAGTTTAAACTCTAATGTTATCTGTAGCAGATTACTATAGCTCACTTCAACATAAATATAACAAGTGACAAATTCATACACCTGGGTAAGTTTCCATTGACAGTGTTTGCCCTGGGTCGGATCCTCAAAAAGCATTAATCAATTAAGGTCCACATTACAAGTGGAGCACAAAATATAATTTTAGCTAAAGCGCTCCACTTTGTAATACCGGTGTAGACTAATATGCGCTGGTATTAGAAGTTTACACCAAGGTCACGTTCGCATTGCTGGGAATCATTGCACTCGTGAGAGTGCACTTCCATAGGCTCCTATGGGAGCCTCGTTCTGATGCCGTCACAGGCTGCATCAGAACCTCGCGCAGTGAAGAGGTAAGTAGCACAGCTATTATTATTATTATTATTATTATACTTTATTTATGAAGCGCCATCATTTTCCGCAGCGCTGTCCATGGATACAGATCTTTAAATAAAACAATAGTATAAAACTTCTAACACTAAGAGACAGGACAGAATTTACAAACACATACAGGAGGAATCGAGGGCCCTATTCCCTTGGGAACTTACAATCTAGAAGGGTAGGAGGTTGGGAAACATGAGGTGAGGACTGCAAGAGTGAGAAAGATGTTAATGCAGAGATAGAGGAGGGAAATGTTGTTAGGTAAAAGGAATATTATTGAGTTGGGTGGTAGGCTTCTCTGAACAGAAAAGTCTTCAGAGAGCATTGAAAGGAAGAAAGATTAGGGCAAAGCCTGACAGCACGAGGGAGAGTGTTCCAGAGGGTAGGTGCTGCACGACAGAAGTCCTGCAGTCTAGCATGAGAGGAGGTGATAGTCGCAGAAGCAAGGAGCAGGTCATTGTTGGATCTTAGTGGGCGGGCTGGAGTATACTTGTTGATTAAAGAGGATAGGTAGAGGGGAGCGGAGTTGGTGAGTGCTTTGTATGGAAGGGTGAGAATTTTGAATTTAATTCTGCTGTGTATGGGGAGCCAATGAAGGGACTCACAGAGAGGTGCAGCAGATACAGAGCAGCGGGAAAGGTGGATCAGTCTGGCAGAGGCATTTAGGATGGATTGAAGAGGGGAGAGGCGGGAAAGAGGAAGGCCAGTAAGTAGGTTATTGCAGTAGTCAAGTCGGGAAAGAACAAGGGAGAGTATTATTTGCATTGTGGTGTTAGCGCACAGAAAAGGTTGAATCTTGGAAATGTTGCGTAGATGGTAGCGGCAGGATGTAGAAAGCGATTGGATATGGGGGGTGAATGATAGATTTGAGTCAAGTGTAACTCCGAGGCAGCGGACTTGGGGCGATGGGGAAATGGTGATGCCGTCAACAGTGATAGAGAAGTCACAGGTCGGCGTAGAGCTTGAGGAGCTCAGTCTTGGACATGTTAATCTTTAGGTGGTGAGAGGACATCCAGGAAGAAATACCAGATAAGCAGTTGCTGACTAGTGATGTCGCGAACTGTTCGCCGGAGAACAGTTCCCGGCGATCTTAGCTTGTTCACGTTCGCCGCGGCGGGCGAACATATGCGATGTTCGATCCGCCCCTATTCGTCATCATTGAGGAAACTTTGACCCTGTATCTCACAGTCTGCAGACACATTTCAGCCAATCAGCAGCAAACACTACCTCCCAGACCCTCCCAGCTCCTGGGCAGCAGCCATTTTAGATTCATTACGATCCTGCATTCTTAGTGAGAGTTGGTTTAGTGCTGCTGCTGTTGATTTTATAGGGAAATAGATAGCTAGGCTAGTGTATTCAGTGTCCACTACAGTCCTGAAGGACTCATCTAATCTCTGCTGTAAGGACAGCACCCCAAAAAGCCCTTTTTAGGGCTAGAACTTCAGCCCAAAAAGCCCTTTTTAGGGCTAGAACTTCAGTCGTTTTTTTGGGGGGGGGTTTTGTAATTTTATTTGCATTTGCCTGCCTGTCAGCCTGTGTGTGAGGCTCACAGGATATACTGTGATTAATTCTTCTGTGCCACCACTGATATCTGCTTAACATTAGTGTAAATTAAAAAAAAAAAGTTTTACATAATTTTGCTAGTGTAATCTAATTTCATTTTCCATCAGGCCTGTGTGTCAGGCCCACAGCATATACTGTGATTAATTGCTCTGTGCCACCACTGATATCTGGTGTAACATTAGTGTAAATTAAGAAAAAAAAACTTTTACATCAGTTTGCTAGTGTAATCTAATTTCATTTTCCATCAGGCCTGTGTGTCATGCCCACAGCATATACTGTGATTAATAGCTCTGTTTTCCACCACTTATATCTGGTGTAACATTAGTGTAAATTCTTTTTAAAAAAAACTTTTACATCAGTCTGCTGTTGTTATTTAATTTTAGTTGCCAGGCCAGCGTGCCACTAGTGCCAGCCTGTGTAAGGGCCTAAGGGAACATTAGTGTAATTTTTTTAAAAAAAACTTTTACATCAGTCTGCTATTGTTATTTAATTTTAGTTGCCAGGCCAGCGTGCCACTAGTGCCAGCCTGTGTAAGGGCCTAAGGGAACATTAGTGTAATTTTTTTTTAAAAAACTTTTACATCAGTATGCTATTGTTATTTAATTTTAGTTGCCAGGCCAGCGTGCCACTAGTGCCAGCCTGTGTAAGGGCCTAAGGGAACATTAGTGTAAAAAATTTAAAAAAAAAAAAACTTTTACATCAGTCTGCTATTGTTATTTAATTTTAGTTGCCATGCCAGCGTGCCACTAGTGCCAGCCTGTGTAAGGGCCTAAGGGAACATTAGTGTAAATTTAAAAAAAAAAAAACTTTTACATAATTTTGCTAGTGTAATCTAATTTAATTTTCCATCAGGCCTGTGTGTCAGGCCCACAGCATATACTGTGCCTAATTGCTCTGTTTTCCACCACTTATATCTGGTGTAACGTTAGTGTAAATTTAAAAAAAAAAAAAAACTTTTACATCATTTTGCTAGTGTAATCTAATTTAATTTTCCATCAGGCCTGTATGTCAGGCCCAGCCACAGCATATACTGTGATTAATAGCTCTGTTTCCCACCACTTATATCTGGTGTAACATTAGTGTAATTTTTTTAAAAAACAACTTTTACATCAGTCTGCTATTGTTATTTAATTTTAGTTGCCAGGCCAGCATGCCACTAGTGCCAGCCTGTGTAAGGGCCTAAGGGAACATTAGTGTAAATTTAAAAAAAATTAACTTTTACATCATTTTGCTAGTGTAATCTAATTTCATTTTCCATCAGGCCTGTGTGTCAGGCCCACAGCATATACTGTGCCTAATTGCTCTGGTTTTTACCACTTATATCTGGTGTAACATTAGTATAAATTTTTATAAAAAAAACATTTACATCAGACTGCTATTGTTATTTAATTTTAGTTGCCAGGCCAGCGTGCCACTAGTGCCAGCCTGTGTGTCAGGCTCCCAGCATATACTGTGCCTACTTCCATCCTCAGTGCCTCCACTCCTATCTGGTGTAACATTAATGTATCTTTTTTTTAAAAAAAAACTTTTACATCAGTCTTCTAGTGTTATTTAATTTTAGTTGCCAGGCCAGCCTGCCACTAGTGCCAGCCTGTGTGTCAGGCTCCCACCATATACTGTGCCTACTTCCATCCTCAGTGCCACCACTCATATCTGGTGTAACATTAGTGTAACTTTAAAAAAAAAAAAAAAATACATCAGTCTGCTAGTGTTATTTAATTGCAGTTGCCTGCCTGCCAGCGTGTGTGCCAGGCCCACTTTCCAACAAGTGCCACCAATCATATTTGTTATAACAGTAGTGTAAATATTTTAAATAAAAACTTTTTTGACTGTGAAACATCAGTCAGTTAGTGTAATCTAATTGTAGTTGCCTGCCTGCCAGCGTATGTGCCAGGCCCACTTGCCAAGTTAGTGGCACCACTCATATTTGTTGTAACAGTAGTGTAAATATTTAAAATAAAAACTTTTTGGACTGTGAAACATCAGTCTGCTAGTGCAATTGAATTGCAGTTGCCTGCCTTCCAGCGTGTGTGCCAGGCCCACTTGCCAACTAGTGCCACCAATCATATTTGTTATAGCAGTATTTTAAATACTTAAAAAACACTTTTTTGACTGTGAAACATCAGTCAGTTAGTGTAATCTAATTGCAGTTGCCTGCCTGCCAGCGTGTGTGCCAGGCCCACTTGCCAACTAGTGCCACCAATCATATTTGTTATAACAGTAGTGTAAATATTTTAAAAATAATTTTTTTTGACTGTGAAACATCAGTCTGCTAGTGTAATCTAATTAAGGTTGTCTGCCTGCCAGCGTGTGTGCCAGGCCCACTTGCCAAATTAGTGGCACCACTCATATTTGTTGTAACAGTAGTGTAAATATTAAAAAAAAAACTTTTTTGTCTGTGAAACATCAGTCAGCTAGTGCAATCTAATTGCAGTTGCCTGCCTGCCAGCGTGATTGCCAGGCCCACTTGCCAACTAGTGACACCACTCATATTTGTTATAACAGTAGTGTAAATATTTAATAAAAAAACTTTTTTGACTGTGAAACATCAGTCTGCTATTGTAATCTAATTGAAGTTGCCTGCCTGCCAGCGTGTGTGCCAGGCCCACTTGCCAGGTTAGTGGCACCACTCATATTTGTTGTAACAGTAGTGTAAATATTTAAAAAAAAACTTTTTTGACTGTGAAACATCAGTCAGCTAGTGCAATCTAATTGCAGTTGCCTGCCTGCCAGCGTGTGTGCCAGTCCCACTTGCCAACTAGTGCCACCACTCATATTTGTTATAACAGTAGTGTAAATATTTATTATACAAACTTTTTTGACTGTGAAACATCAGTCTGCTATTGTAATCTAATTAAAGTTGCCTGCCTGCCAGCGTGTGTGCCAGGCCCACTTGCTAAGTTAGTGACACCACTCATAGTTGTTGTAACAGTAGTGTAAATATTTAAAAAAAAAACTTTTTTGACTGTGAAACATCAGTCAGCTAGTGCAATCTAATTGCAGTTGCCTGCCTGCCAGCGTGTGTGCCAGTCCCACTTGCCAACTAGTGCCACCACTCATATTTGTTATAACAGTAGTGTAAATATTTATTAAAAAAACTTTTTTGACTGTGAAACATCAGTCTGCTATTGTAATCTAATTGAAGTTGCCTACCTGCCAGCGTGTGTGCCAGGCCCACTTGTCAAGTTAGTGGTACCACTCATATTTGTTATAACAGTAGTGTAAATATTTATTAAAAAAAACTTTTTTGACTGTGAAACATGTCTGCTATTGTAATCTAAATGAAGTTGCCTGCCTGCCAGCGTGTGTGCGAGGCCCACTTGCCAAGTTAGTGGCACCACTCATATTTGTTGTAACAGTAGTGTAAATATTTATTAAAAAAACTTTTTTGACTGTGAAACATCAGTCAGCTAGTGCAATCTAATTGCAGTGGCCTGCCTGCCAGCGTGTGTGCCAGTCCCACTTGCCAACTAGTGCCACCACTCATATGTGTTATAACAGTAGTGTAAATATTTATTAAAAAAACTTTTTTGACTGTGAAACATCAGTCTGCTATTGTAATCTAATTGAAGTTGCCTACCTGCCAGCGTGTGTGCCAGGCCCACTTGTCAAGTTAGTGGCACCACTCATATTTGTTGTAACAGTAGTGTAAATATTTTTTAAAAAAATTTTTTGTCTGTGAAACATCAGTCAGCTAGTGCAATCTAATTGCAGTTGCCTGTCTGCCAGCGTGTGTGCAAGTCCCACTTGCCAACTAGTGCCACCACTCATATTTGTTATAACAGTAGTGTAAATATATATTAAAAAAACTTTTTTGACTGTGAAACATCAGTCTGCTATTGTAATCTAATTGAAGTTCCCTGCCTGCCAGCGTGTGTGCCAGGCCCACTTGCCAAGTTAGTGGCACCACTCATATTTGTTGTAACAGTAGTGTAAATATTTATTATACAAACTTTTTTGACTGTGAAACATCAGTCTGCTATTGTAATCTAATTAAAGTTGCCTGCCTGCCAGTGTGTGTGCCAGGCCCACTTGCCAAGTTAGTGGCACCACTCATATTTGTTGTAACAGTAGTGTAAATATTTAAAAAAAAAACTTTTTTGACTGTGAAACATCAGTCAGCTAGTGCAATCTAATTGCAGTTGCCTGCCTGCCAGTGTGTGTGCCAGTCCCACTTGCCAACTAGTGCCACCACTCATATTTGTTATAACAGTAGTGTAAATATTTATTAAAAAAACATTTTTGACTGTGAAACATCAGTCTGCTATTGTAATCTAATTGAAGTTGCCTACCTGCCAGCGTGTGTGCCAGGCCCACTTGTCAAGTTAGTGGCACCACTCATATTTGTTATAACAGTAGTGTAAATATTTATTAAAAAAAACTTTTTTGACTGTGAAACATGTCTGCTATTGTAGTCTAAATGAAGTTGCCTGCCTGCCAGCGTGTGTGCGAGGCCCACTTGCCAAGTTAGTGGCACCACTCATATTTGTTGTAACAGTAGTGTAAATATTTAAAAAAAAAACTTTTTTGACTGTGAAACATCAGTCAGCTAGTGCAATCTAATTGCAGTGGCCTGCCTGCCAGCGTGTGTGCCAGTCCCACTTGCCAACTAGTGCCACCACTCATATGTGTTATAACAGTAGTGTAAATATTTATTAAAAAAACTTTTTTGACTGTGAAACATTAGTCTGCTATTGTAATCTAATTGAAGTTGCCTACCTGCCAGCGTGTGTGCCAGGCCCACTTGTCAAGTTAGTGGCACCACTCATATTTGTTGTAACAGTAGTGTAAATATTTAAAAAAAAAAATGTTGTCTGTGAAACATCAGTCAGCTAGTGCAATCTAATTGCAGTTGCCTGCCTGCCAGCGTGTGTGCCAGTCCCACTTGCCGACTAGTGCCACCACTCATATTTGTTATAACAGTAGTGTAAATATTTATTAAAAAAACTTTTTTGACTGTGAAACATCAGTCTGCTATTGTAATCTAATTGAAGTTGCCTGCCTGCCAGCGTGTGTGCCAGGCCCACTTGCCAAGTTAGTGGCACCACTCATATTTGTTGTAACAGTAGTGTAAATATTTTTAAAAAAACTTTTTTGACTGTGAAACATCATTCAGCTAGTGTAATCTAATTGCAGTTGCCTGCCTGCCAGTGTGTGTGCCAGGCTCACTTGCCAACTAGTGCCACCACTCATATTTGTTATAACAGTAGTGTAAATATTTAAAAAAAAAATTGACTGTGAAACATCAGTCTGCTAGTGTAATCTAATTGAAGTTGCCTGCCTGCCAGCATGTGTGCCAGGCCCACTTGCCAACTTGTGCCACCAATCATATTTGTTGTAACAGTAGTGTAAATATTTAAATTAAAAAAATTTTGTACTGTGAAACATCAGTCTGCTATTGTAATCTTATTGCATTTGCCTGCCTGCCAGCGTGTGTGCCAGGCCCACTTGCCAAGTTAGTGGCACCACTCATATTTGTTGTAACAGTAGTTTAAATATTTAAAAAATAAACATTTTTGACTGTGAAACATCAGTCTGCTTTTTTTGTGTCAGGCTCACAGCGTATACTGTGCCCACTTGCCCAGTGCCACCACTCATAACTTGTTTAATAGTAGTGTAAGTGTACATTTAAAAAAAATAAACTTTTTGGATTGTGAAACATCAGTCTGCTTTTTTGTGTCAGGCTCACAGCGTATACTGTGCCCACTTGCCCAGTGCCACCACTTATATCTTGTTTAATATTAGAAAAAAAATGACAGCAGAGGCAGGCCACCCCGCAGGTGCCGTCGTGGTCGTGGTGCTGTGATTCCCTTTGACCCTACAACTTTGCACAGTGTTCAGAGGCCACGTGCCATGAACGCGAAAAGTTCTGAGGAGGACCTAGTTAAATGGCGAACACAGGACACCCAATCTTCTACAGCTTCCGCTCCTAACCTTGACGCACCATCCACCTCCAGCTTAGCTTCGGCACCTCTCAAGTGACCAGTGCCACTCACCCGCCTGTCGCCACCACCAACACTAGCACCACAACCTTCACTTGATCTGTAAGAGGAGTTATTGACACATCAGTTATATGTCTCAGTCAGGCAGCATTACAGACATGGACGTACGGTGTGATGATGATGATGATGTTGTACCCGCTGCTGCTTCCTTTGTTGATTTGTCAGATACAAGTGAAGCGGTTGATGATGATGCATCCGTGGATGTCACGTGGGTGCCCGCTAGAAGAGAAGAAGAAGAGGGGGAAAGTTCAGATGGGGAGACAGAGAGGAGGATTAGGAGACGAGTTGTAAGCAGGGGGAGGTCGTCGCAAGGAGCTAGTGGCACAGTCAGACAGCATGCATCGGCACCCTGGGTCAGCCAGACAGCACGCCAATCAACGCATGCTGTTGCCACCACCAGAATGCAGTCATCGCAGAGCTCAGCAGTGTGGCATTTTTTTTGTGTGTCTGCCTCTGACAACAGCAATGCCATTTGCAACCTATGCCAAAAGAAACTGAGTCGTGGGAAGTCCAACACCCACCTAGGTACAACTGCTTTGCGAAGGCACATGGTTTCACATCACAAACACCGATGGGATGAACACATGAGTAGAAGCAGCACACAAACTCAAAGCCGCCATCCTCCTCCTGGTCCATCATCTTCAGCCACGTCAACCACTTCTCTCCTCCTTGCCCTCTCTCAACCATCTGCCACTCCGTCTCTCGCCTTGAGCAGTTCCTGCTCATCTGCCCACAGTCAGGTGTCTGTCAAGGACATGTTTGAGTGTAAAAAGCCAATTTCCCAAAGTCACCCCCTTGCCCGGCGTCTGACAGCTGGCTTGTCTGAACTCTTAGCCCGCCAGCTTTTACCATACAAGCTGGTGGAGTCTGAGGCATTCAAAAAATGTGTAGCTATTGGGAAACCGCAGAGGAAGGTACCCGACCGAAATTTCTTTTCACAAAAGGTAATCCCCAACCTGTACTCGATTGTGCAAAAGGAAGTAATGGCATGCCTGGCACACAGCGTTGGGGCAAGGGTCCATCTGACCACTGATAGCTGGTCTGCAAAGCATGGTCAGGGCAGGTTTATCACCTACACTGCGCATTGGGTAAATCTGCTGACGGCTGACAAGCATGGAATGCGTGGCTCTGCAGAGGAGTTGGTGACACCGCCACGACTTGCAGGCAGGCCTGCTGCTACCTTCTCTACTCCTCCTACTCCATCCTCTTCCATAACCTCTTCCTCGGCTGAGTCCTCTTCTGCTGCTGCGTCTTGCTCCACATCAACGGCACCCCCCCAGCTCCCCAGGTACTATTCAACATCCCGGATATGGCAGTGTCACGCCGTCTTGGAGTTGACTTGCCTGAAAGCTGAGAGTCACACCGCACCAGCACTCCTGTCCGCCCTGAATGCACAGGTGGATCAGCGGCTGACTCCGCACCAACTGGAGATTGGCAAAGTTGTTTCTGATAACGGAAGTAATTTGGTGGCGGCATTGAAATTGGGCAAGTTGAAACATGTGTCCCGTGCATGGCACATGTGTGTAATTTGATTGTACAACGCTTTGTGCATAAGTATCCAGGCTTACAGTATGACCTGAAGCAGGCCAGGAAGGTGTGTGACCATTTCAGGCGTTCCTACACGGCCATAGCGCACTTGTCAGATATCCAGCGGCGAAACAACCTGCCAGTGAGGCGCTTGATTTGTGACAGCCCGACACGTTGGAATTCAACACTCCTAATGTTCGACCGCCTGCTACAACAAGAAAAAGCTGTTAACGAGTATTTGTATGACCGGGGTGCTAGGACAGGCTCTGGGGAGCTGGGGATTTTTTTGCCACGTTACTGGACGCTCATACGCAATGCCTGTAGGCTTATGCGTCTTTTCGAGGAGGTGACAAACCTAGTCATTCGCACCGAAGGCACCATCAGCGACATCTTCATACCATTTGTTTTCTTCCTGGAGCGTGCCCTGCGAAGAGTACTGGATCAGACCGTAGATGAGCGTGAAGAGGAAGTGGAAGAGTTGTGGTCTCCATCACCACCAGAAAGAGCCTTATCAGCATCACTTGCTGGACCTGCGGCAACGCAGGAAGAGGATTGTGAGGAAGAGGAGTCAGAGGAGGAATGTGGCTTTGAGGAGGAGGAGGAGGAGGAGGAAGACCAAGCACAACAGGCATCCCAGGGTGCTCATTGTTGTCACCTATCTGGTACCCGTGGTGTTGTACATGGCTGGGGGGAAGAAGATACCTTCAGTGAGATCAGTGAGGACGAGGAACGGGACATGATTAGCTCGGCATCCAACCTTGTGCAAATAGGGTCTTTCATGCTGTTGTGCCTGTTGAGGGACCCTCGTATAAAAAAGCTGAAGGAGAACGACCTGTACTGGGTGTCCACGCTACTAGACCCCCGTTATAAGCATAAAGTGACTGAAATGTTACCGAATTCCCACAAGTCGGAAAGGATGGAGCAGTTAATATATATATATATATTATAATTATATATAATTATAATTTATGTAGTAGCTATATTAGGGTTTATTTTACAGGTAAGTATTTAGATTTAAATAGGAATAATTTATTTAACCTCTTAAGGACATATGACGGAATTTTTCCGTCATAAAACAATTGAGCAAACTGAAAGCTGTGTCCTTAAAGGGTTAATAAGAGTTAATTAATTTCGTTAGATTTAAATTATATTGAACTTAGGGGGGTGTTAGTGTTAGGGTTAGACTTAGCTTTAGGGGTTAATAAATTTATTAGAATAGCGGTGAGTTCTTGTCGGCAGATTAGGGGTTAATGTTTGAAGTTAGGTGTCGGCGATGTTAGGGAGGGCAGATTAGGGGATAATACTATTTATTATAGGGTTAGTGAGGCGGATTAGGGGTTAATAACTTTATTATAATAGCGGTGCGGTCCGCTCGGCAGATTAGGGGTTAATAAGTGTAGTTAGGTGGAGGCAATGTTGTGGGGGGCAGATTAGGGGTTAATAAATATAATATAGGGGTCGGCGGTGTTAGGGACAGCAGATTAGGGGTACATAGGGATAATGTAAGTAGCGGCGGTTTACGGAGTGGCAGATTAGGGGTTAATAATAATATGCAGGGGTCAGCGATAGCGGGGGCGGCAGAATAGGGGTTAATAAGTGTAAGGTTAGGGGTGTTTAGACTCGGGGTTCATGTTAGGGTGTTAGGTGCAGACGTAGGAAGTGTTTCCCCATAGCAAACAATGGGGCTGCGTTAGGAGCTGAACGCGGCTTTTTTGCAGGTGTTAGGTTTTTTTTCAGCTCAAACAGCCCCATTGTTTTCTATGGGCGAATCGTGCACGAGCACGTTTTTGAAGCTGACCGCGTCCGTAAGCACCGCTGGTATCGAGAGTTGAAGTTGCGTTAAATATGCTCTACGCTCCTTTTTTGGAGCCTAACGCAGCTATTCTGTGAACTCTCAATACCAGCGTTATTTAAAAGGTGCGGCCAGAAAAAAGCCAGGGTTAGCTACGCACCCCTTTGGCCGCAGAACTCTAAATCTAGGTGTTAGTTAATAATAGAAATATGATTTAGATTTATTTAATTAATATTTAAGTTAGGGGGGTGTTAGGGTTAGTGTTAGACTTAGGTTTAGGGGTTAATAAATTTATTACAGTGGCGGCGGTGTAGTGGGGGGCAGGATAGGGGTTAATAAATTTATTATAGGTGGCGACGGTGTAGGGGGGGCAGGATAGGGGTTAATAAATTTATTATAGGTGGCGACGGTGTAGGGGGGGCAGGATAGGGGTTACTAGGTATAATGTACGTTGCGGCGGGTTCAGGGAGCGGCGGTTTAGGGGTTAAACTATTTATTTATTTGCGGTGAGGTGCGGGATCAGCAGGATAGGGGTTAATAACTTTATTATAGAGGGCGACGGTATAGGGGGGGGCAGGATAGGGGATACTAGGTATAATGTAGGTGGCAACGGTGTCCGGGAGCGGCGGTTTAGGGGTTAATACATTTATAAGACTTGATGCAGGGTCTAGGAGCGGCGGTTTAGGGGTTAGTAACTTTATTTAGTTGCGGGGGGCTCCGGGGGCGCCGGTATAGGGGGTAGAACAGTGTAGTTTAGTGTGAGTGCTTAGTGACAGGCTAGCAAGAAAGCTGTCAAACAGCCCAAGAGCAGCGAGATCGGATGAGTGATAACTCTCACAGTCCGCTGCTCATCGCCCCGCAGCTTTTTGACAGCTTTATTTGATAACTTAGGCGTATTTTTTCAGGTCCGCGGCGGCGAAGGTAGGCGAGCTTAGGCGGGCGTATTGGGCCGGCGAAGGCAGGAAAGTTGACACGATGATAACTACCCCCCTCTATCTGAGCATTTAAGCTAAGACATGCTACATATCTGCAATTAGCTAAAACGAGACATTAGCAGAAATAGACTGCAAAGACCTTGCTGTATAACATCACTGATGTCCGCTAAAGATTCTACTCCTAGTCACCACTTGTGACCGCAAAGACCCCACCACTAGTCACCTCCGTGACCGCAAAGACCTCATTACAGTCACTACAAGTGACCGCCAAGTCCACTAAGCTAACACAGAAAGTGAGATACACATAGCCTAATGGTTAAGATCTCCCTCTCTTACCCTAAAGGTCACGAGTTCAATTCCTACCACTACAAGTGACCGCCAAGTCCACACTGCGAGGATTGCATTATAGTCACTGCACGTGACTGCAAAGTTTAACATCCAAGTCACTGAATGTGACTGCAAAGACCACACTAAAAGAGAAATCAGGTGTGCCAAGAGACCAGCGTAAGTTGCAATATCCCCCAAGACTCCCTAATTACACACGGAATAGGGGAATATACCTTCTGATACGCATACAGATTAAAGTTTAAAAAAATTGCAACATAATAAGCACTTGACAGAATATCAAGGATCACTGGTTACATTACAACTATATTGAAACAGCTACGATCACAAGTGTGACGTAGGAAAAGTCACATGACATATTTTTAAATACCAGTCTCTCACTAACGGACCGGTAACACACACCCGCCACAATAGCGGGGAGGTCATCTCGTTTGGATCTTTAAGTTTTTTTAATCCAATTTCTGGACATTATCATTTGTTACACTATATAACAGGTACCTGATTATCAAATAGCGGAAATATATACTACAGTTATTCAATTGTTTTCTCTGATGAAATCGATGTTATAAGGGAGACGTCCCTTTTTATTTTATGTATGCTTTTAACAAGTTATTAAATTTCTGTCTAATTATACAAATGTTTTATTAGTTTTTATATATATAGATAAGAAGTTCACATTAGACAACAAGTTTATATATATCAGTTGTATATACCTGTTTATATCTTTTTATTAACTGAATGTTGATAAATACTTAGGATTACCTACAATAAATATATAATAACAACATTGCAGTACATACATTAAACATTTATCCAATCACAAAATACAATATATTCGAATTATAGAATTTAACTAAATACTCTACCCGTGCTAATCTAGCGCTGGACTACATTCACTACATATCAACCACTGTTTTCTTAGAGGGGAATACATTAGTCTAGCAGGGTCAATTCTCCAGCGCCTCATCTTTCTCACTACCAGAAATAGACAATGACATGGTTAAATTGCATTCTCGATCTAACCATTTAAGCTAAGACATGCTACATACCTGTTTTGAACTAAAACTAGACATTTGCGGAAACAGAGAATGACATGGTTAAATTGCATTTGCTATCTTCACATTTAAGCTAAGACATGCTACATATGCGCATTTTGCATAAACCAGACCTTGTCTAAAATACAAACTAAATGGTTAAATTGCATTCTCTATCTGAGCATTTAAGACATGCTACATATCTGCATTGAGCTAAAACTAGACATTTGCAGAAATAGACAATGACGGTTAAATTGCATTCTCTATCTGAGCATTTAAGCTAAGACATGCTACATATCTGCATTGAGCTAAAACTAGACATTTGCTGAAATAGACAATGACATGGTTAAATTGCATTCTCGATCTAAGCATTTAAGGTAAGTCATGCTACATATCTGTTTTGAACTAAAACTAGACATTTGCGGAAAGAGAAATAAATGGTTAAATTGCATCCGATAGCTGCACAGTACACTAACAGTTTAAGAGTACAGTGGCAATTGTCTAACTAATTAACCATGTTGTGCACAAATACTCACCAACGAGATACCTAGGGGGAAATTGTCTTTCCTCAAACTGCCGCCACAGGGAGGACAGAGAGAGGATGCGGGCATCATGACAAGCCCCCCCAAAATTCGCACACACTTGCATAATCCTCATACGTGCGTCACAAACATACTGCACGTTGAGGCTATGAAAATGTTTGCGATTTCGTAAGGGCAAGTCATCAGCTGGAGCACGCAGCCCAATGTGGGTACAATCAATCGCTCCCAAGACATTGGGCAATTCAGCAATAGCAAAGAATTCCCGCTTCAGGCGCCTCCAATCACCATCATTCTGTTGGAATCCTATGTAGTGCTTACTGATACGTACCATGGCGTCCAGAAAGTTATCAAACCCCCCAGAGAATGTACCTTGAGACAGGCCATGCATGTACATCTCTCCTGAGTGAAAACTCCCGGAGGCCAGGACGTATATACAACTTAGCATCTTAGTGATGCCGGGGACTTATTCTTATACGTGGCTCCAGATGAGGTCTAAGAACATCGTAAAGGCCAATGAGCTGTTCGCGATTGAGCCGATACTTGTCATAAACCTCAAAGTCACTCATGTTTTCCAAGGTGGGTCTTACCCTGTAGACACGAGGACCTCGAAACAGACGACCCCTTTGTCTCACTCGGAGCCGCCGAGGCTGTCTGATTCTATCAACCGCTACTTGGCCAACAGCAGCACCAGCAGCGTCTACCAGATCATCGTCATCCATATTTGCCAAGCTTAGCAGTACAAAGCCAAACAGCAGAGCAAACACAGCGCAAGGAGTAACAAGGTATGCAAAAACACAGAAGCGAATTGATACAATGTTGATCACCATGGACGCTTTGGCCATGTTGTTTGGGGGATTTATAGTGCAATTAGTCCAATGGTAATGAGTTTGTAATGATTGCTAATTGTATTCACTTGTTTGTATGTGAGCGGCGCGAATGCTTTCAAAGTGGGCGGTTTTTTAGGTGTTTGCTGAAATGTTGTTTTCCCCCAATGAATTGCAATGTGAAAGTGTAAAATATTACACATACAGTACAGTGCATCTTCGTAATGTTTGTTCATATGCGTAATAAATACTTAATAAACGTGATCTTATAGTAAAAAGAACACGTCCAGGCTAACATGAATGAAAGTGCATAGTTGTGTATAATGTGCATAGAATGTGATCGATCAATGTTGCTGCAATATTGTTTGTAAACGATAAAGTAACATCTGCCATCTGTAGTATTGTATATATAAGTGATTTTAGATATTTAAATATTGTACGCGTCCCTTTAAAATCGCACTAATACTGAAGAACTTCCGGCTGTCATCTGTAGTATTGTATATATAAGTGATTGGCGAGATGACAATATTGTATGCGTCCCTTTAAAATCGCACTAATACTGAAGAACTTCCGTCTGTCATCTGTAGTATTGTATATATAAGTGATTTGCGAGATGTAAATATTGTACGCGTCCCATTAAAATCGCACTAATACTGAAGAACTTCCGGCTGTCATCTGTAGTATTGTATATATAAGTGATTGGCGAGCTGACAATATTGTATGCGTCCCATTAAAATCGGCATAATAATTCTGAACTTCCGTCTGTCATCTGTAGTATTGTATATATAAGTGATTGGCGAGCTGACAATATTGTATGCGTCCCTTTGAAATCACACTAATACTGAAGAACTTCTGGCTGTCATCTGTAGTATTGTATATATAAGTGATTGGCGAACTGACAATATTGTATGCGTCCCATTAAAATCGGCATAATAATTCTGAACTTCCGTCTGTCATCTGTAGTATTGTATATATAAGTGATTGGCGAGCTGACAATATTGTATGCGTCCCTTTGAAATCGCACTAATAATGAAGATCTTCCGGCTGTCATCTGTAGTATTGTATATATAAGTGATTTGCGAGATGTCAATATTGTACGCGTCCCTTTAAAATCGGCATAATAATGATGTTCCAAACTGTTGTTTACGTATATGTTGTATGGTAGTATTGAGTGCTAAAGTTCTGAAAGGGGCGGTACAGTCGTAAAGCTGTAATGTGTATGGTTGAATCTTCTAATGACGTCATCATATTATTAACCTGCCTGTGTATTTCTGAAATCCTCATTGTGTTGTTGTATTTGACTACATTGTTATTGTGTGCTGATTAAAATAGAAATGTGTGCTTTGTGGTTGCGTGATGCGTGTTATGTACATATACGTATATATTGTGATTGTGTCCCACATATGCTGACTTCTATAAAGCGGTCTCGCATTGTTGTTCCTTCCCATAAAGTGACAGCTGTAATCTGTTGTAATGATGTTCTTATTTTACATAATTCCTAATGGTATATTGTGATCGAATCATGATGCTACAAGTACAGTAAAATCCCTATTTTCTGTTTCGTGATTCCTAGAGAGAATGTAATGTGTTTTCCCCCCATCATTTGAATGCACATGTATGAGTGAATGATAAAAGTAAAGTATGTGCATCCATGACTGATCATGTGTTAAGCCTATGTAGATATGCTGTTGCTGCAAGCATATGAGTTGAATAAATGAAATGCAATAATAAAGGTAAATGAGAGGTGTTTCCCATTGTGTATTGTTTGTGAATCCTGAAATGTTTCTAATATTTTTTGTGTCCGTTTAAATGTGATGTAATTGTTGAAAATGTTTGTTATTAGTGATGTTGATTTGTAGTTGATGTAATGTAAAAGTATCATACAATTTAATGTTGTTGTGAATTTCCCATAAGTAAACTCCATAAGTCTACCATAGGGAAATAGCCATTTCTTGATCTATTTGTCATAGCTGGGGCTAACGCAGAAAAGCATGAGTTATTTTCCGAATTCTAGCGCTGGTATTTAGAGTTTTTTTTGTCTACGCTTTTTGCGTGCGTTAGGGAAATCTGTCTGTCGCGTGCACGAGCACGTCTTCCCCATAGAAGTCAATGGAGGCTCAAAATGTGTGTGTAAATAAATTCCAAGACTGGTTTTGAGCGTAAAGTGAGTGACGTCATGGTCTTTTGTGAAAAAGTAGCTAAATCGTGTTCATTTCGTAATAAATAACTTTATAAGCCCTATACGCTGGTTTTGTCGGCAAACGCAAAACTCTAAATCTAGGCGTTAGTTTGTAAAATATTTGTCAATTTCTGACAACATAATTATAGTTAATTACATTATTATTTTACAAGTATGCTGCAAAGTTCATGTTCAGTTCTGTAAAAAAACAGAATCCCTGCATAGTTTTAATTTATGTTGAAACATGCTAGCTATTCCAACAATTCACTGTGCATCAGAACTTTTCACAATCTGTCAATCATATCTTGCAGGGTCACAGCAAGAGTTTAAACTCTAATGTTATCTGTAGCAGATTACTATAGCTCACTTCAACATAAATATAACAAGTGACAAATTCATACACCTGGGTAAGTTTCCATTGACAGTGTTTGCCCTGGGTCGGATCCTCAAAAGCATTAATCAATTAAGGTCCACATTACAAGTGGAGCACAAAATATA
This sequence comes from Bombina bombina, assembly GCF_027579735.1. Taxonomy (NCBI): domain Eukaryota; kingdom Metazoa; phylum Chordata; class Amphibia; order Anura; family Bombinatoridae; genus Bombina; species Bombina bombina. The sequence continues at coordinate 579,517,963 of NC_069499.1, forward strand.
ATTTTAGCTAAAGCGCTCCACTTTGTAATACCGGTGTAGACTAATATGCGCTGGTATTAGAAGTTTACACCAAGGTCACGTTCGCATTGCTGGGAATCATTGCGCTCATGAGAGTGCACTTCCATAGGCTCCTATGGGAGCCTCGTTCTGATGCCGTCACAGGCTGCATCAGAAACTCGCGCAGTGAAGAGGTAAGTAGCACAGCTATTATTATTATTATTATTATACTTTATTTATGAAGTGCCATCATATTCCGCAGCGCTGTCCATGGATACAGATCATTTAAATAAAACAATAGTATAAAACTTCTAACACTAAGAGACAGGACAGATATTACAAACACATACAGGAGGAATCGAGGGCCCTATTCCCTTGGGAACTTACAATCTAGAAGGGTAGGAGGTTGGGAAACATGAGGTGAGGACTGCAAGAGTGAGAAAGATGTTAATGCAGAGTTAGAGGAGGGAAATGTTGTTAGGTAAAAGGAATATTATTGAGTTGGGTGGTAGGCTTCTCTGAACAGAAAAGTCTTCAGAGAGCATTGAAAGGAAGAAAGATTAGGGCAAAGCCTGACAGCACGAGGGAGAGTGTTCCAGAGGGTAGGTGCTGCACGACAGAAGTCCTGCAGTCTAGCATGAGAGGAGGTGATAGTCGCAGAAGCAAGGAGCAGGTCATTGTTGGATCTTAGTGGGCGGGCTGGAGTATACTTGTTGATTAAAGAGGATAGGTAGAGGGGAGCGGAGTTGGTGAGTGCTTTGTATGGAAGGGTGAGAATTTTGAATTTAATTCTGCTGTGTATGGGGAGCCAATGAAGGGACTCACAGAGAGGTGCAGCAGATACAGAGCAGCGGGAAAGGTGGATCAGTCTGGCAGAGGCATTTAGGATGGATTGAAGAGGGGAGAGGCGGGAAAGAGGAAGGCCAGTAAGTAGGTTATTGCAGTAGTCAAGTCGGGAAAGAACAAGGGAGAGTATTATTTGCATTGTGGTGTTAGCGCACAGAAAAGGTTGAATCTTGGAAATGTTGCAGTAGATGGTAGCGGCAGGATGGTAGAGAAGCGATTGGATATGGGGGGTGAATGATAGATTTGAGTCAAGTGTAACTCCGAGGCAGCGGACTTGGGGCGATGGGGAAATGGTGATGCCGTCAACAGTGATAGAGAAGTCACAGGTCGGCGTAGAGCTTGAGGAGCTCAGTCTTGGACATGTTAATCTTTAGGTGGTGAGAGGACATCCAGGAAGAAATACCAGATAAGCAGTTGCTGACTAGTGATGTCGCGAACTGTTCGCCGGAGAACATTTCCCGGCGATCTTAGCTTGTTCACGTTCGCCGCGGCGGGCGAACATATGCGATGTTCGATCCGCCCCTATTCGTCATCATTGAGGAAACTTTGACCTGTATCTCACAGTCTGCAGACACATTTCAGCCAATCAGCAGCAAACACTACCTCCCAGACCCTCCCAGCTCCTGGGCAGCAGCCATTTTAGATTCATTACGATCCTGCATTCTTAGTGAGAGTTGGTTTAGTGCTGCTGCTGTTGATTTTATAGGGAAATAGATAGCTAGGCTAGTGTATTCAGTGTCCACTACAGTCCTGAAGGACTCATCTAATCTCTGCTGTAAGGACAGCACCCCAAAAAGCCCTTTTTAGGGCTAGAACTTCAGCCCAAAAAGCCCTTTTTAGGGCTAGAACTTCAGTCGTTTTTTTGGGGGGGGGTTTTGTAATTTTATTTGCATTTGCCTGCCTGTCAGCCTGTGTGTGAGGCTCACAGGATATACTGTGATTAATTCTTCTTTGCCACCACTGATATCTGCTTAACATTAGTGTAAATAAAAAAAAAAAAAAACTTTTACATAATTTTGCTAGTGTAATCTAATTTCATTTTCCATCAGGCCTGTGTGTCAGGCCCACAGCATATACTGTGATTAATTGCTCTGTGCCACCTCTGATATCTGGTGTAACATTAGTGTAAATTAAGAAAAAAAAACTTTTACATCAGTTTGCTAGTGTAATCTAATTTCATTTTCCATCAGGCCTGTGTGTCAGGCCCACAGCATATACTGTGATTAATAGCTCTGTTTTCCACCACTTATATCTGGTGTAACATTAGTGTAAATTCTTTTTAAAAAAACTTTTACATCAGTCTGCTGTTGTTATTTAATTTTAGTTGCCAGGCCAGCATGCCACTAGTGCCAGCCTGTGTAAGGGCCTAAGGGAACATTAGTGTAATTTTTTAAAAAAAAACTTTTACATCAGTCTGCTATTGTTATTTAATTTTAGTTGCCAGGCCAGCGTGCCACTAGTGCCAGCCTGTGTAAGGGCCTAAGGGAACATTAGTGTAATTTTTTTAAAAAAAACTTTTACATCAGTATGCTATTGTTATTTAATTTTAGTTGCCAGGCCAGCGTGCCACTAGTGCCAGCCTGTGTAAGGGCCTAAGGGAACATTAGTGTAAATTTAAAAAAAAAAAAACTTTTACATAATTTTGCTAGTGTAATCTAATTTAATTTTCCATCAGGCCTGTGTGTTAGGCCCACAGCATATACTGTGCCTAATTCCTCTGTTTTCCACCACTTATATCTGGTGTAACGTTAGTGTAAATTTAAAAAAAAAAACTTTTACATCATTTTGCTAGTGTAATCTAATTTAATTTTCCATCAGGCCTGTATGTCAGGCCCAGCCACAGCATATACTGTGATTAATAGCTCTGTTTTCCACCACTTATATCTGGTGTAACATTAGTGTAAATTTTTTAAAAAACAACTTTTACATCAGTCTGCTATTGTTATTTAATTTTAGTTGCCAGGCCAGCATGCCACTAGTGCCAGCCTGTGTAAGGGCCTAAGGGAACATTAGTGTAAATTTAAAAAAATTTACTTTTACATAATTTTGCTAGTGTAATCTAATTTAATTTTCCATCAGGCCTGTGTGTCAGGCCCACAGCATATACTGTGCCTAATTGCTCTGTTTTTTACCACTTATATCTGGTGTAACATTAGTGTAAATTTTTATAAAAAAAACATTTACATCAGACTGCTATTGTTATTTAATTTTAGTTGCCAGGCCAGCGTGCCACTAGTGCCAGCCTGTGTGTCAGGCTCCCAGCATATACTGTGCCTACTTCCATCCTCAGTGCCACCACTCCTATCTGGTGTAACATTAATGTATCTTTTTTTTAAAAAAAACTTTTACATCAGTCTTCTAGTGTTATTTAATTTTAGTTGCCAGGCCAGCCTGCCACTAGTGCCAGCCTGTGTGTCAGGCTCCCACCATATACTGTGCCTACTTCCATCCTCAGTGCCACCACTCATATCTGGTGTAACATTAGTGTAACTTTTTAAAAAAAAAAAAATACATCAGTCTGCTAGTGTTATTTAATTGCAGTTGCCTGCCTGCCAGCGTGTGTGCCAGGCCCACTTTCCAACAAGTGCCACCAATCATATTTGTTATAACAGTAGTGTAAATATTTAAAATAAAAACTTTTTTGACTGTGAAACATCAGTCAGTTAGTGTAATCTAATTGTAGTTGCCTGCCTGCCAGCGTATGTGCCAGGCCCACTTGCCAAGTTAGTGGCACCACTCATATTTGTTGTAACAGTAGTGTAAATATTAAAAAAAAAACTTTTTTGTCTGTGAAACATCAGTCAGCTAGTGCAATCTAATTGCAGTTGCCTGCCTGCCAGCGTGTTTGCCAGGCCCACTTGCCAACTAGTGACACCACTCATATTTGTTATAACAGTAGTGTAAATATTTAATAAAAAAACTTTTTTGACTGTGAAACATCAGTCTGCTATTGTAATCTAATTGAAGTTGCCTGCCTGCCAGCGTGTGTGCCAGGCCCACTTGCCAAGTTAGTGGCACCACTCATATTTGTTGTAACAGTAGTGTAAATATTTTAAAAAAAACTTTTTTGACTGTGAAACATCAGTCAGCTAGTGCAATCTAATTGCAGTTGCCTGCCTGCCAGCGTGTGTGCCAGTCCCACTTGCCAACTAGTGCCACCACTCATATTTGTTATAACAGTAGTGTAAATATTTATTATACAAACTTTTTTGACTGTGAAACATCAGTCTGCTATTGTAATCTAATTAAAGTTGCCTGCCTGCCAGCGTGTGTGCCAGGCCCACTTGCCAAGTTAGTGGCACCACTCATATTTGTTGTAACAGTAGTGTAAATATTTAAAAAAAAAACTTTTTGGACTGTGAAACATCAGTCAGCTATTGCAATCTAATTGCAGTTGCCTGCCTGCCAGCGTGTGTGCCAGTCCCACTTGCCAACTAGTGCCACCACTCATATTTGTTATAACAGTAGTGTAAATATTTATTAAAAAAACTTTTTTGACTGTGAAACATCAGTCTGCTATTGTAATCTAATTGAAGTTGCCTACCTGCCAGCGTGTGTGCCAGGCCCACTTGTCAAGTTAGTGGCACCACTCATATTTGTTATAACAGTAGTGTAAATATTTATTAAAAAAAATTTTTTTGACTGTGAAACATGTCTGCTATTGTACTCTAAATGAAGTTGCCTGCCTGCCAGCGTGTGTGCGAGGCCCACTTGCCAAGTTAGTGGCACCACTCATATTTGTTGTAACAGTAGTGTAAATATTTATAAAAAAACCTTTTTTGACTGTGAAACATCAGTCTGCTATTGTAATCTAATTGAAGTTGCCTACCTGCCAGCGTGTGTGCCAGGCCCACTTGTCAAGTTAGTGGCACCACTCATATTTGTTATAACAGTAGTGTAAATATTTATTAAAAAAAACTTTTTTGACTGTGAAACATGTCTGCTATTGTAATCTAAATGAAGTTGCCTGCCTGCCAGCGTGTGTGCGAGGCCCACTTGCCAAGTTAGTGGCACCACTCATATTTGTTGTAACAGTAGTGTAAATATTTATAAAAAAAACTTTTTTGACTGTGAAACATCAGTCAGCTAGTGCAATCTAATTGCAGTGGCCTGCCTGCCAGCGTGTGTGCCAGTCCCACTTGCCAACTAGTGACACCACTCATATTTGTTATAACAGTAGTGTAAATATTTAATAAAAAAACTTTTTTGACTGTGAAACATCAGTCTGCTATTGTAATCTAATTGAAGTTGCCTGCCTGCCAGCGTGTGTGCCAGGCCCACTTGCCAAGTTAGTGGCACCACTCATATTTGTTGTAACAGTAGTGTAAATATTTTTAAAAAAACTTTTTTGACTGTGAAACATCAGTCAGCTAGTGCAATCTAATTGCAGTTGCCTGCCTGCCAGCGTGTGTGCCAGTCCCACTTGCCAACTAGTGCCACCACTCATATTTGTTATAACAGTAGTGTAAATATTTATTATACAAACTTTTTTGACTGTGAAACATCAGTCTGCTATTGTAATCTAATTAAAGTTGCCTGCCTGCCAGCATGTGTGCCAGGCCCACTTGCCAAGTTAGTGGCACCACTCATATTTGTTGTAACAGTAGTGTAAATATTTAAAAAAAAAACTTTTTGGACTGTGAAACATCAGTCAGCTAGTGCAATCTAATTGCAGTTGCCTGCCTGCCAGCGTGTGTGCCAGTCCCACTTGCCAACTAGTGCCACCACTCATATTTGTTATAACAGTAGTGTAAATATTTATTAAAAAAACTTTTTTGACTGTGAAACATCAGTCTGCTATTGTAATCTAATTGAAGTTGCCTACCTGCCAGCGTGTGTGCCAGGCCCACTTGTCAAGTTAGTGGCACCACTCATATTTGTTATAACAGTAGTGTAAATATTTATTAAAAAAAACTTTTTTGACTGTGAAACATGTCTGCTATTGTAATCTAAATGAAGTTGCCTGCCTGCCAGCGTGTGTGCCAGGCCCACTTGCCAAGTTAGTGGCACCACTCATATTTGTTGTAACAGTAGTGTAAATATTTATAAAAAAACTTTTTTGACTGTGAAACATCAGTCAGCTAGTGCAATCTAATTGCAGTGGCCTGCCTGCCAGCGTGTGTGCCAGTCCCACTTGCCAACTAGTGCCACCACTCATATGTGTTATAACAGTAGTGTAAATATTTATTAAAAAAACTTTTTTGACTGTGAAACATCAGTCTGCTATTGTAATCTAATTGAAGTTGCCTACCTGCCAGCGTGTGTGCCAGGCCCACTTGTCAAGTTAGTGGCACCACTCATATTTGTTGTAACAGTAGTGTAAATATTTAAAAAAAAAAATTTTGTCTGTGAAACATCAGTCAGCTAGTGCAATCTAATTGCAGTTGCCTGTCTGCCAGCGTGTGTGCCAGTCCCACTTGCCAACTAGTGCCACCACTCATATTTGTTATAACAGTAGTGTAAATATATATTAAAAAAACTTTTTTGACTGTGAAACATCAGTCTGCTATTGTAATCTAATTGAAGTTCCCTGCCTGCCAGCGTGTGTGCCAGGCCCACTTGCCAAGTTAGTGGCACCACTCATATTTGTTGTAACAGTAGTGTAAATATTTATTATACAAACTTTTTTGACTGTGAAACATCAGTCTGCTATTGTAATCTAATTAAAGTTGCCTGCCTGCCAGCGTGTGTGCCAGGCCCACTTGCCAAGTTAGTGGCACCACTCATATTTGTTGTAACAGTAGTGTAAATATTTAAAAAAAAAAACTTTTTTGACTGTGAAACATCAGTCAGCTAGTGCAATCTAATTGCAGTTGCCTGCCTGCCAGCGTGTGTGCCAGTCCCACTTGCCAACTAGTGCCACCACTCATATTTGTTATAACAGTAGTGTAAATATTTATTAAAAAAACTTTTTTGACTGTGAAACATCAGTCTGCTATTGTAATCTAATTGAAGTTGCCTACCAGCCAGCGTGTGTGCCAGGCCCACTTGTCAAGTTAGTGGCACCACTCATATTTGTTATAACAGTAGTGTAAATATTTATTAAAAAAAACTTTTTTGACTGTGAAACATGTCTGCTATTGTAATCTAAATGAAGTTGCCTGCCTGCCAGCGTGTGTGCAAGGCCCACTTGCCAAGTTAGTGGCACCACTCATATTTGTTGTAACAGTAGTGTAAATATTTAAAAAAAAAACTTTTTTGACTGTGAAACATCAGTCAGCTAGTGCAATCTAATTGCAGTGGCCTGCCTGCCAGCGTGTGTGCCAGTCCCACTTGCCAACTAGTGCCACCACTCATATGTGTTATAACAGTAGTGTAAATATTTATTAAAAAAACTTTTTGACTGTGAAACATCAGTCTGCTATTGTAATCTAATTGAAGTTGCCTACCTGCCAGCGTGTGTGCCAGGCCCACTTGTCAAGTTAGTGGCACCACTCATATTTGTTGTAACAGTAGTGTAAATATTTTAAAAAAAATAATTTTGTCTGTGAAACATCAGTCAGCTAGTGCAATCTAATTGCAGTTGCCTGTCTGCCAGCGTGTGTGCCAGTCCCACTTGCCAACTAGTGCCACCACTCATATTTGTTATAACAGTAGTGTAAATATATATTAAAAAAACTTTTTTGACTGTGAAACATCAGTCTGCTATTGTAATCTAATTGAAGTTCCCTGCCTGCCAGCGTGTGTGCCAGGCCCACTTGCCAAGTTAGTGGCACCACTCATATTTGTTGTAACAGTAGTGTAAATATTTAAAAAAAAAACTTTTTTGACTGTGAAACATCAGTCAGCTAGTGCAATCTAATTGCAGTTGCCTGCCTGCCAGCGTGTGTGCCAGTCCCACTTGCCGACTAGTGCCACCACTCATATTTGTTATAACAGTAGTGTAAATATTTATTAAAAAAACTTTTTTGACTGTGAAACATCAGTCTGCTATTGTAATCTAATTGAAGTTGCCTGCCTGCCAGCGTGTGTGCCAGGCCCACTTGCCAAGTTAGTGGCACCACTCATATTTGTTGTAACAGTAGTGTAAATATTTAAAAAAAAAACTTTTTTGACTGTGAAACATCATTCAGCTAGTGTAATCTAATTGCAGTTGCCTGCCTGCCAGTGTGTGTGCCAGGCTCACTTGCCAACTAGTGCCACCACTCATATTTGTTATAACAGTAGTGTAAATATTTTAAAAAAAAATTGACTGTGAAACATCAGTCTGCTAGTGTAATCTAATTGAAGTTGCCTGCCTGCCAGCATGTGTGCCAGGCCCACTTGCCAACTAGTGCCACCAATCATATTTGTTGTAACAGTAGTGTAAATATTTAAATTAAAAAAATTTTGTACTGTGAAACATCAGTCTGCTATTGTAATCTTATTGCATTTGCCTGCCTGCCAGCATGTGTGCCAGGCCCACTTGCCAAGTTAGTGGCACCACTCATATTTGTTGTAACAGTAGTTTAAATATTTAAAAAATAAACATTTTTGACTGTGAAACATCAGTCTGCTTTTTTTGTGTCAGGCTCACAGCGTATACTGTGTCCACTTGCCCAGTGCCACCACTCATAACTTGTTTAATAGTAGTGTAAGTGTACATTTAAAAAAAAATAAACTTTTTGGATTGTGAAACATCAGTCTGCTTTTTTTGTGTCAGGCTCACAGCGTATACTGTGCCCACTTGCCCAGTGCCACCACTTATATCTTGTTTAATATTAGAAAAAAAATGACAGCAGAGGCAGGCCACCCCGCAGGTGCCGTCGTGGTCGTGGTGCTGTGATTCCCTTTGACCCTACAACTTTGCACAGTGTTCAGAGGCCACGTGCCATGAACGCGAAAAGTTCTGAGGAGGACCTAGTTAAATGGCGAACACAGGACACCCAATCTTCTACAGCTTCCGCTCCTAACCTTGACGCACCATCCACCTCCAGCTTAGCTTCGGCACCTCTCAAGTGACCAGTGCCACTCACCCGCCTGTCGCCACCACCAACACTAGCACCACAACCTTCACTTGATCTGTAAGAGGAGTTATTGACACATCAGTTATATGTCTCAGTCAGGCAGCATTACAGACATGGACGTACGGTGTGATGATGATGATGATGATGTTGTACCCGCTGCTGCTTCCTTTGTTGATTTGTCAGATACAAGTGAAGCGGTTGATGATGATGCATCCGTGGATGTCACGTGGGTGCCCGCTAGAAGAGAAGAAGAAGAGGGGGAAAGTTCAGATGGGGAGACAGAGAGGAGGATTAGGAGACGAGTTGTAAGCAGGGGGAGGTCGTCGCAAGGAGCTAGTGGCACAGTCAGACAGCATGCATCGGCACCCTGGGTCAGCCAGACAGCGCGCCAATCAACGCATGCTGTTGCCACCACCAGAATGCAGTCATCGCAGAGCTCAGCAGTGTGGCATTTTTTGTGTGTGTCTGCCTCTGACAACAGCAATGCCATTTGCAACCTGTGCCAAAAGAAACTGAGTCGTGGGAAGTCCAACACCCACCTAGGTACAACTGCTTTGCGAAGGCACATGGTCTCACATCACAAACACCGATGGGATGAACACATGAGTAGAAGCAGCACACAAACTCAAAGCCGCCATCCTCCTCCTGGTCCAGCATCTTCAGCCACGTCAACCACTGCTCTCCTCCTTGCCCTCTCTCAACCATCTGCCACTCCGTCTCTCGCCTTGAGCAGTTCCTGCTCATCTGCCCACAGTCAGGTGTCTGTCAAGGACATGTTTGAGTGTAAAAAGCCAATTTCCCAAAGTCACCCCCTTGCCCGGCGTCTGACAGCTGGCTTGTCTGAACTCTTAGCCCGCCAGCTTTTACCATACAAGCTGGTGGAGTCTGAGGCATTCAAAAAATTTGTAGCTATTGGGAAACCGCAGAGGAAGGTACCCGACCGAAATTTCTTTTCACAAAAGGCAATCCCCAACCTGTACTCGATTGTGCAAAAGGAAGTAATGGCATGCCTGGCACACAGCGTTGGGGCAAGGGTCCATCTGACCACTGATAGCTGGTCTGCAAAGCATGGTCAGGGCAGGTTTATCACCTACACTGCGCATTGGGTAAATCTGCTGACGGCTGACAAGCATGGAATGCGTGGCTCTGCAGAGGAGTTGGTGACACCGCCACGACTTGCAGGCAGGCCTGCTGCTACCTTCTCTACTCCTCCTACTCCATCCTCTTCCATAACCTCTTCCTCGGCTGAGTCCTCTTCTGCTGCTGCGTCTTGCTCCACATCAACGGCACCCCCCCCAGCTCCCCAGGTACTATTCAACATCCCGTATATGGCAGTGTCACGCCGTCTTGGAGTTGACTTGCCTGAAAGCTGAGAGTCACACCGCACCAGCACTCCTGTCCGCCCTGAACGCACAGGTGGATCAGCGGCTGACTCCGCACCAACTGGAGATTGGCAAAGTTGTTTCTGATAACGGAAGTAATTTGGTGGCGGCATTGAAATTGGGCAAGTTGACACATGTGCCGTGCATGGCACATGTGTGTAATTTGATTGTACAACGCTTTGTGCATAAGTATCCAGGCTTACAGTATGCCCTGAAGCAGGCCAGGAAGGTGTGTGACCATTTCAGGCGTTCCTACACGGCCATAGCGCACTTGTCAGATATCCAGCGGCGAAACAACCTGCCAGTGAGGCGCTTGATTTGTGACAGCCCGACACGTTGGAATTCAACACTCCTAATGTTCGACCGCCTGCTACAACAAGAAAAAGCTGTTAACAAGTATTTGTATGACCGGGGTGCTAGGACAGGCTCTGGGAGCTGGGGATTTTTTTGCCACGTTACTGGACGCTCATACGCAATGCCTGTAGGCTTATGCGTCTTTTCGAGGAGGTGACAAACCTAGTCAGTCGCACCGAAGGCACCATCAGCGACATCTTCATACCAATTTGTTTTCTTCCTGGAGCGTGCCCTGCGAAGAGTACTGGATCAGACCGTAGATGAGCGTGAAGAGGAAGTGGAAGAGTTGTGGTCTCCATCACCACCAGAAAGAGCCTTATCAGCATCACTTGCTGGACCTGCGGCAACGCAGGAAGAGGATTGTGAGGAAGAGGAGTCAGAGGAGGAATGTGGCTTTGAGGAGGAGGAGGAGGAAGACCAAGCACAACAGGCATCCCAGGGTGCTCATTGTTGTCACCTATCTGGTACCCGTGGTGTTGTACATGGCTGGGGGGAAGAAGATACCTTCAGTGAGATCAGTGAGGACGAGGAACGGGACATGATTAGCTCGGCATCCAACCTTGTGCAAATAGGGGTCTTTCATGCTGTTGTGCCTGTTGAGGGACCCTCGTATAAAAAAGCTGAAGGAGAACGACCTGTACTGGGTGTCCACGCTACTAGACCCCCGTTATAAGCATAAAGTGACTGAAATGTTACCGAATTCCCGCAAGTCGGAAAGGATGGAGCAGTTAATATATATATATATATATATATATTATAATTATATATAATTATAATTTATGTAGTAGCTATATTAGGGTTTATTTTACAGGTAAGTATTTAGATTTAAATAGGAATAATTTATTTAACCTCTTAAGGACATATGACGGAATTTTTCCGTCATAAAACAATTGAGCAAACTGAAAGCTGTGTCCTTAAAGGGTTAATAAGAGTTAATTAATTTCGTTAGATTTAAATTATATTTAACTTAGGGGGGTGTTAGTGTTAGGGTTAGACTTAGGCTTTAGGGGTTAATAAATTTATTAGAATAGCGGTGAGCTCTTGTCGGCAGATTAGGGGTTAATGTTTGAAGTTAGGTGTCGGCGATGTTAGGGAGGGCAGATTAGGGGATAATACTATTTATTATAGGGTTAGTGAGGCGGATTAAGGGGTTAATAACTTTATTATAATAGCGGTGCGGTCCGCTCGGCAGATTAGGGGTTAATAAGTGTAGTTAGGTGGAGGCGATGTTGTGGGGGGCAGATTAGGGTTAATAAATATAATATTGGTCGGCGGTGTTAGGGACAGCAGATTAGGGGTACATAGGGATAATGTAAGTAGCGGCGGTTTACGGAGTGGCAGATTAGGGGTTAATAATAATATGCAGGGGTCAGCGATAGCGGGGGGCGGCAGAATAGGGGTTAATAAGTGTAAGGTTAGGGGTGTTTAGACTCGGGGTTCATGTTAGGGTGTTAGGTGCAGACCGTAGGAAGTGTTTCCCATAGCAAACAATGGGGCTGCGTTAGGAGCTGAACGCGGCTTTTTTGCAGGTGTTAGGTTTTTTTTCAGCTCAAACAGCCCCATTGTTTTCTATGGGCGAATCGTGCACGAGCACGTTTTGAAGCTGACCGCGTCCGTAAGCACCGCTGGTATCGAGAGTTGAAGTTGCGTTAAATATGCTCTACGCTCCTTTTTTGGAGCCTAACGCAGCTATTCTGTGAACTCTCATACCAGCGTTATTTAAAAGGTGCGGCCAGAAAAAAGCCAGGGTTAGCTACGCACCCCTCTAGGTGTTAGTTAATAATAGAAATATGATTAGATTTATTTAATTAATATTTAAGTTAGGGGGGTGTTAGGGTTAGTGTTAGACTTAGGTTTAGGGGTTAATAAATTTATTACAGTGGTGGCGGTGTAGTGGGGGGCAGGATAGGGGTTAATAAATTTATTATAGGTGGTGACGGTGTAGGGGGGGCAGGATAGGGGTTAATAAATTTATTATAGGTGGCGACGGTGTAGGGGGGGCAGGATAGGGGTTACTAGGTATAATGTACGTTGCGGCGGGTTCAGGGAGCGGCGGTTTAGGGGTTAAACTATTTATTTATTTGCGGTGAGGTGCGGGATCAGCAGGATAGGGGTTAATAACTTTATTATAGAGGGCTACGGTATAGGGGGGGGCAGGATAGGGGATACTAGGTATAATGTAGGTGGCAACGGTGTCCGGGAGCGGCGGTTTAGGGGTTAATACATTTATAAGACTTGATGCAGGGTCTAGGAGCGGCGGTTTAGGGGTTAGTAACTTTATTTAGTTGCGGGGGGCTCCGGGGGCGCCGGTATAGGGGGTAGAACAGTGTAGTTTAGTGTGAGTGCTTAGTGACAGGCTAGCAAGAAAGCTGTCAAACAGCCGAAGAGCAGCGAGATCGGATGAGTGATAACTCTCACAGTCCGCTGCTCATCGCCCCGCAGCTTTTTTGACAGCTTTATTTGATAACTTAGGCGTATT